>NW_008795317.1:621976-626385 GCF_000699145.1 Aptenodytes forsteri | reverse complement strand
TTAACTCTCCCCCAGCCAAACCCAGCACAGCCTTTAGATTTTGGTAAGTGTGAAATGTTTGCATTTTGAAAGATTACAATGCCTATTATTTTTCAGTAACTAGCATGCATTGTAGTACTAGCTAATCTTAGCTTTTTGGCATATGAGCTAACATAGATTAAGATTTTCAAGAGATCTTAAGTTACTTAGATTAATACCTAAATCACTTGAAAATGGGACTTAATATTCTACATCCTGTTGCAAACTGATGAGACTTCAGGTGAAAATTCATGTAGGGTTTTGAAAACTATCGAAAACTTAATTTCCAACCTATCTGTAAATCAAGCATGCAGTAGTAAAAAATCAAAATGCCTCATCAGAATTGCTTGTAAGAGGATTGCATAGGACGTGTTTTGTCAGTGTCAGCTATCCGTAACGAATGAAAGGACATTTGTATCTGGCTTTCTATTCTGATTGTGAAAGTCTCTGTAAAAATGTCATCTTTGGTGATCTGGTATTGTTCCTAGCATGTTAACCTGACTGTTGCCACAGCGATACTGTGTTACGTCACAGGAAGATGCATTAGCTGGATCTCTTCATTTTCCTGTTTGCCCAAGGTTTACATTGTAATTGGTGTGAAATCTAGTTTGCTGTCCTAACTAATTTTGAATGCTCTCTGAAATGCCCGAAGCTGTAGGTTAAAAGCATGTTGCAGAAATGCTGGCGTCCTTTTGCCGTGCACCCTTACAGCTGATGGCAGGGTCTGGTTGGTCTGTGATATTCAGCTCTTTCTTCAGGCTTTCAACTATTCTTCTCTTTTTTACCTTGTAATGAAAGGAAAACATAAAAGGTTTGTTTGGCTGCTGCTCTTCCAGGATTATTATTAAGGGCCAATGTTTGAACTGATCTCTCATATGTCAGAATCTAAAATGCTCCCAGGTCAGATCCTGCCCTGACTTCTTGCAGTCCATTCAGCTGCAGAGATCCTCAGGAGTTCCCCAAGCCTTGAGCGCAGGAACAGCACGGAAGTGGCAGGCCTGAGACAGCCCTACGCTTTCCATGACATAGCCACAGTCTAGTCAACTACCATTTAGGTAGAGTTTGTACAAAACTTTTTAAAATTAATCCTTAGTGATGGAGAAATGCCATTTATTGAACATGGGCCTGTGCTACTTTCTCAAGCATCAGCTTCCAGAAAATGCTCTGCATTGCATTGCGGTTCCACCCTTGGGCACAGCGCTGCCATCGCTAATGTTCGTTGGCTCACAGCAGGATCACTTGGAAGAGTCTGCCAGTCCAGTAACAACTGGTGGGAAGGAAGGATGGAGCTGAAAGAAGAAACACATTCTCGCTATCCAGCTTACTAATTTTGTTGACGTGCCCTACAATTGATGCAAATTAATATACTTTAGAGGAAGGAAAATACCAACTGGAGCTGCGGTGAATCCAAATCTGTCTAGTCTCAGGCATGCGTATTGGACAATAATCCTGTAAGTGCCCTAAAACCCTGAAGACGATGACAGAGAAAAATGCCACACACATCTAATGGGGATTTTCTTTGTACTACACATTGCAAATGAGTTCCTTTTAGACAGGGAAACAGCATAAACACTCTGCACAGTAGGGCAAGTAGTGTCACTCCGTGGCCCAGGTGCCACCTCTGTGGCGAGAACACCGAATTTGTCCCAGAACCGGCTTCAGCTGCCTGATCCTTGTTCTTGCTGTTTGACATTTCAGCTGTCTAACCCTTAAAATGACTCCATCTCCCTCTGCTTTTGCCACCTTATCCTAAATAGCCACAAATTACAATAAGGCTGCCAGTAATTTTCTGTGGAAAACAGTAATTGAAAACAGCTGTTTGAACTTTTTAAAAATGTTGACAACTGACTACATGGTAGACTACTGTGAAAGCAGATTGCAATAGCAGTGTTCAAAAGCAACATTGTCGATTTGCTTAAAATATGGACTAGTATATCTTTAGTTCCAGTGACAGGGGATAGGCATATCTGCTCTGTTATGTATATGTGTGTGTGTGCATATTCTCTGACACACTTACAGGCAGACCGACGCACATATTTCAGTGTAGAGTTCAGAAACTACATAGAACTTAGAAAAACAGGACATAGGTATAAAATAGCTAAATCTGCTTAGCTTTTTGCATTGTTTTATTTGTCTTCCCAGCAGACAAATAATGATCTCTGTTCACAATTCAGCTGTTGAAATACTTAGGTGAATGTGCTGATGATTGATGGGTGCACAGAAAATTCAGCAGCTTTCTGTATTTTGCTTTTCTGCTACTGTGCTTCATAAATTAAACAGATGAAAGCTGAGTGAGAATCTGCTGTCAGTACTGGATGGTGTTTCAGGGTACCTTTATTTAGAAGGCCTGCTGAGTACCACATGAAATACAGTGTAAATGCATCTGATACTGTGAAGGAAGATTGCCTTTTTCACTAAGCCTGTGTACCCACATCAGATTACTGATTATTTTTTTTTTTAGAGGCAGAACAGGGGAGTGGGAAATTATTAATTGTGGTTGGGGACTGCTTTGATTTTTTCACTATAGAGAAAGGGAAATGTTCTGTATTCTTTTGACCCTGTGCTGAAAAATAATCTGTTTTCAGTACTACTGTTGATTTTTAAATATACGTATGATGACAGTCATTCTCTGGCACTGAGTGACTGAAGATTTTAGTCTTCCTGAGGAGCATCGTTTGGATCCTTTTTAATTAACTGAGATTCAGATCATGGAGGCTAAAAGTAGTAATGGAGATGACTGATACTTCATCCTTTTGGATTTTTTTTCTTGTCAATTTCTTGTGAGCAATTACAAAAGGAAAGAATCTGGTTTGTGATTTCCAGATGTCCTACTTGCTTAACTCCTTGTTTAACTCTGTTAGCTGCTCTTTTACCTCTTTTATTTAAGTGCTTGGTGTCTGGCTCCTGGTACTATCTTCAGATCGACAGATCTTCTGCTGAGACAGGCTGTTATATGTGGAAGTATTGGTTTATATCAAAGAATCTAAATAACAATCTCTCATTAACTGCACACACCCTTAAATAGTGTTTTTAGTATGAATGGGAAGGGTACCTTATGATGGGTTTGTTCAGGTGTCTCAATCCCCATTGCTGGCTTCTTTGACACAGCAGCACGCTGCCTGTGTTGTAAGCATCATTTTAATGTGCTAAAATGACATGGAAAAAATGGAAGGTTAGTGAATCAACTGCAGGAAAGAGAATACAGCCTTGACAGTTCTGCCAGAGCTTCCAAAATGTAGACAGGTTCGTGGGTAGAGTTCACACTGTGTTTGGCTACAGCTCAGAACTGAAAGGTGGGCAAACTAAAGTCTTGTCTTTGCTTTCATGCTGACGCTTTGAAAAAATGCACAGTCAACCTAACCTGTCGTAGGACTGACGCTGGAAGAGCCATATCCCATACCACGTGAACTGGTGAATGTCTAACAAAGGATGCGGCGGACAGAGCAAACATTAATGAAGATTTCTCCCCCACTTGTTTCTTATTCCATGTCTCTTCACCAGCAGAGGAAAGTGTGGGATTACAGTAATTTTAAAGGCAAGTCTCCCGGTTTCAGCCACCACAGTTGCTATTTCTGCGTTGCTGCCTAGGGTACATTGTAAAAATGTTGATGGGAACGTAAGCGATTGCTGGCTTGCTGTAGCAGGCAGGAGGATTCCACAAATTCGTATCGTCCCTGTGGTACACTGGAGATACTTCTATAAATTCAGTAATGCAGCTATGATTATTCTTCTCCTCGCCTCTCAATTAACCAGTACTGCACATATTGTTCCCTGTCAAATATCTTATTTTGTCAGATACCAAAGAGCAGTGTTGTTCTCTTTTCAAATTGCTGGTTTGATTTCTGGCAGTACTTGATTGCTTTAAAATGTGCTTTCTACATCCATTTTCCTCAATACTTAATTAACTGGAGAAAAAGACTGAAATGAGGTTTCACTTAAGTAGGTGTTTCACTTTTGTCCCCACTATCTCATTCATTTATTTCCTCTAGCTCACTCAAGTAGTCTCAGAGATTTTATCTTTCATTTGCAAGAAATTTTGCAGTCCAGATTATCTCTCTTATAGCTAAATCCCCCTGGAAAATTCATCCCGTGCTGGGAAGAAGCACAGAGGCAAGACTGCAGAAGAGGTGGTGAAAAGCAATCCAATATCAAACCAAAACTGCAGTGACTGTAGGTAAGCAAACCACAGCTGGTCATTTGAGAAGACTGTTCAACCGACCGTGGCAAAAAGCCATGTCCCTGAAACAGTGCTGCAGTAACAGCACGAGAGTTGAGTTGTGGAGGAATGGCTGATTCAGCAAGGCCACGATCTGGTATCGCTGAGCAACCCATGTATCAAAAAGTAACTAATACATGCTGACACAGCAGGATGACCACCGGGACTTCCCCGG
>NW_008795317.1:565363-617374 GCF_000699145.1 Aptenodytes forsteri | reverse complement strand
CAGCACAAATCCAAAACACAGCCTCATACTAGCTAGTATGGAGAAAATTAACTCTACCCCAGCCAAAACCAGCACAGCCTTTAGATTTTGGTAAGTGTGAAATGTTTGCATTTTGAAAGATTACAATGCCTATTATTTTTCAGTAACTAGCATGCATTGTAGTACTAGCTAATCTTAGCTTTTTGGCATATGAGCTAACATAGATTAAGATTTTCAAGAGATCTTAAGTTACTTAGATTAATACCTAAATCACTTGAAAATGGGACTTAATATTCTACATCCTGTTGCAAACTGATGAGACTTCAGGTGAAAATTCATGTAGGGTTTTGAAAACTATCGAAAACTTAATTTCCAACCTATCTGTAAATCAAGCATGCAGTAGTAAAAAATCAAAATGCCTCATCAGAATTGCTTGTAAGAGGATTGCATAGGACGTGTTTTGTCAGTGTCAGCTATCCGTAACGAATGAAAGGACATTTGTATCTGGCTTTCTATTCTGATTGTGAAAGTCTCTGTAAAAATGTCATCTTTGGTGATCTGGTATTGTTCCTAGCATGTTAACCTGACTGTTGCCACAGCGATACTGTGTTACGTCACAGGAAGATGCATTAGCTGGATCTCTTCATTTTCCTGTTTGCCCAAGGTTTACATTGTAATTGGTGTGAAATCTAGTTTGCTGTCCTAACTAATTTTGAATGCTCTCTGAAATGCCCGAAGCTGTAGGTTAAAAGCATGTTGCAGAAATGCTGGCGTCCTTTTGCCGTGCACCCTTACAGCTGATGGCAGGGTCTGGTTGGTCTGTGATATTCAGCTCTTTCTTCAGGCTTTCAACTATTCTTCTCTTTTTTACCTTGTAATGAAAGGAAAACATAAAAGGTTTGTTTGGCTGCTGCTCTTCCAGGATTATTATTAAGGGCCAATGTTTGAACTGATCTCTCATATGTCAGAATCTAAAATGCTCCCAGGTCAGATCCTGCCCTGACTTCTTGCAGTCCATTCAGCTGCAGAGATCCTCAGGAGTTCCCCAAGCCTTGAGCGCAGGAACAGCACGGAAGTGGCAGGCCTGAGACAGCCCTACGCTTTCCATGACATAGCCACAGTCTAGTCAACTACCATTTAGGTAGAGTTTGTACAAAACTTTTTAAAATTAATCCTTAGTGATGGAGAAATGCCATTTATTGAACATGGGCCTGTGCTACTTTCTCAAGCATCAGCTTCCAGAAAATGCTCTGCATTGCATTGCGGTTCCACCCTTGGGCACAGCGCTGCCATCGCTAATGTTCGTTGGCTCACAGCAGGATCACTTGGAAGAGTCTGCCAGTCCAGTAACAACTGGTGGGAAGGAAGGATGGAGCTGAAAGAAGAAACACATTCTCGCTATCCAGCTTACTAATTTTGTTGACGTGCCCTACAATTGATGCAAATTAATATACTTTAGAGGAAGGAAAATACCAACTGGAGCTGCGGTGAATCCAAATCTGTCTAGTCTCAGGCATGCGTATTGGACAATAATCCTGTAAGTGCCCTAAAACCCTGAAGACGATGACAGAGAAAAATGCCACACACATCTAATGGGGATTTTCTTTGTACTACACATTGCAAATGAGTTCCTTTTAGACAGGGAAACAGCATAAACACTCTGCACAGTAGGGCAAGTAGTGTCACTCCGTGGCCCAGGTGCCACCTCTGTGGCGAGAACACCGAATTTGTCCCAGAACCGGCTTCAGCTGCCTGATCCTTGTTCTTGCTGTTTGACATTTCAGCTGTCTAACCCTTAAAATGACTCCATCTCCCTCTGCTTTTGCCACCTTATCCTAAATAGCCACAAATTACAATAAGGCTGCCAGTAATTTTCTGTGGAAAACAGTAATTGAAAACAGCTGTTTGAACTTTTTAAAAATGTTTACAACTGACTACATGGTGGACTACTGTGAAAGCAGATTGCAATAGCAGTGTTCAAAAGCAACATTGTCGATTTGCTTAAAATATGGACTAGTATATCTTTAGTTCCAGTGACAGGGGATAGGCATATCTGCTCTGTTATGTATATGTGTGTGTGTGCATATTCTCTGACACACTTACAGGCAGACCGACGCACATATTTCAGTGTAGAGTTCAGAAACTACATAGAACTTAGAAAAACAGGACATAGGTATAAAATAGCTAAATCTGCTTAGCTTTTTGCATTGTTTTATTTGTCTTCCCAGCAGACAAATAATGATCTCTGTTCACAATTCAGCTGTTGAAATACTTAGGTGAATGTGCTGATGATTGATGGGTGCACAGAAAATTCAGCAGCTTTCTGTATTTTGCTTTTCTGCTACTGTGCTTCATAAATTAAACAGATGAAAGCTGAGTGAGAATCTGCTGTCAGTACTGGATGGTGTTTCAGGGTACCTTTATTTAGAAGGCCTGCTGAGTACCACATGAAATACAGTGTAAATGCATCTGATACTGTGAAGGAAGATTGCCTTTTTCACTAAGCCTGTGTACCCACATCAGATTACTGATTATTTTTTTTTTTAGAGGCAGAACAGGGGAGTGGGAAATTATTAATTGTGGTTGGGGACTGCTTTGATTTTTTCACTATAGAGAAAGGGAAATGTTCTGTATTCTTTTGACCCTGTGCTGAAAAATAATCTGTTTTCAGTACTACTGTTGATTTTTAAATATACGTATGATGACAGTCATTCTCTGGCACTGAGTGACTGAAGATTTTAGTCTTCCTGAGGAGCATCGTTTGGATCCTTTTTAATTAACTGAGATTCAGATCATGGAGGCTAAAAGTAGTAATGGAGATGACTGATACTTCATCCTTTTGGATTTTTTTTCTTGTCAATCTCTTGTGAGCAATTACAAAAGGAAAGAATCTGGTTTGTGATTTCCAGATGTCCTACTTGCTTAACTCCTTGTTTAACTCTGTTAGCTGCTCTTTTACCTCTTTTATTTAAGTGCTTGGTGTCTGGCTCCTGGTACTATCTTCAGATCGACAGATCTTCTGCTGAGACAGGCTGTTATATGTGGAAGTATTGGTTTATATCAAAGAATCTAAATAACAATCTCTCATTAACTGCACACACCCTTAAATAGTGTTTTTAGTATGAATGGGAAGGGTACCTTATGATGGGTTTGTTCAGGTGTCTCAATCCCCATTGCTGGCTTCTTTGACACAGCAGCACGCTGCCTGTGTTGTAAGCATCATTTTAATGTGCTAAAATGACATGGAAAAAATGGAAGGTTAGTGAATCAACTGCAGGAAAGAGAATACAGCCTTGAAAGTTCTGCCAGAGCTTCCAAAATGTAGACAGGTTCGTGGGTAGAGTTCACACTGTGTTTGGCTACAGCTCAGAACTGAAAGGTGGGCAAACTAAAGTCTTGTCTTTGCTTTCATGCTGACGCTTTGAAAAAATGCACAGTCAACCTAACCTGTCGTAGGACTGACGCTGGAAGAGCCATATCCCATACCACGTGAACTGGTGAATGTCTAACAAAGGATGCGGCGGACAGAGCAAACATTAATGAAGATTTCTCCCCCACTTGTTTCTTATTCCATGTCTCTTCACCAGCAGAGGAAAGTGTGGGATTACAGTAATTTTAAAGGCAAGTCTCCCGGTTTCAGCCACCACAGTTGCTATTTCTGCGTTGCTGCCTAGGGTACATTGTAAAAATGTTGATGGGAACGTAAGCGATTGCTGGCTTGCTGTAGCAGGCAGGAGGATTCCACAAATTCGTATCGTCCCTGTGGTACACTGGAGATACTTCTATAAATTCAGTAATGCAGCTATGATTATTCTTCTCCTCGCCTCTCAATTAACCAGTACTGCACATATTGTTCCCTGTCAAATATCTTATTTTGTCAGATACCAAAGAGCAGTGTTGTTCTCTTTTCAAATTGCTGGTTTGATTTCTGGCAGTACTTGATTGCTTTAAAATGTGCTTTCTACATCCATTTTCCTCAATACTTAATTAACTGGAGAAAAAGACTGAAATGAGGTTTCACTTAAGTAGGTGTTTCACTTTTGTCCCCACTATCTCATTCATTTATTTCCTCTAGCTCACTCAAGTAGTCTCAGAGATTTTATCTTTCATTTGCAAGAAATTTTGCAGTCCAGATTATCTCTCTTATAGCTAAATCCCCCTGGAAAATTCATCCCGTGCTGGGAAGAAGCACAGAGGCAAGACTGCAGAAGAGGTGGTGAAAAGCAATCCAATATCAAACCAAAACTGCAGTGACTGTAGGTAAGCAAACCACAGCTGGTCATTTGAGAAGACTGTTCAACCGACCGTGGCAAAAAGCCATGTCCCTGAAACAGTGCTGCAGTAACAGCACGAGAGTTGAGTTAGTCAGGAGTCGCAACACATTAAGAGAACATTCTTGTAACTTTGCAGTGAAGAATTTAGTTTTAACATTGCAAATGCAGTTTCCATCTACGCTAAGTACTGCACAAAGTTAGAGCAAGCACTGCTTTACAAGATTGCAGCTATTGCAGCACTAGCAATACTTGAGCAACACCTGGGGTACTTCTGTGCCTGTACAGGAACATCTTTAGGCATCTACAGTGAAGGTAACTGCTTGAAAGTGCTTGGCTCTCACCTTTATCCCCCTTCCCTTGGTGTGACCTTTTCTGTCATAAGTGCCCGTGGGAAGATAAGAGCCTGCATGCAGTAAGCTATCATGGAGCGGCAGCTCCATGAAACACAGTGCATAAGGTAGCAGCAATTTTACCTTTTGTTTGTAAGAATAATGTGGAACACTGCTACTAAATCATAGCCTGGGACTCCATACAGTCTAAGGTTATGCCTACCATGTGCACAGGTTCCTCAGAGGTAAGACACTGGCTTGAAGATCCAGAACTCATTGGAGCAAAACAGTTGTTTTTTTTGGGGTAGATCCAGAACTCATTGGAGCAAAACAGTTTTTTGTTTTTGTTTTTGGTTTTTTTGCATGGTTTCCTGTGACCCATGTGTTTGTTTATTTCAGCCTTACAAAGAGCCAAGACCATTTGAGCTAAACACATCAGTGACCCAGTAGAATCATAACGGGAGAAAGGAAAACAGTGATGAAATAATGCGGTCCGCAGTTTGAATTCCAGCCAGTTAGGTGAACTTTTTGACTGCTTACTATCTCAAAAAATGCAAGAGTAGATTCTGAGTGGCAGATGATTGCTGAGTAGACTGAGAGCACCTGATCAGTGCGGTTTGACTTGATCAAGACTGAGAAAATTATTAATATTACAGTAAGAATTAATCAAGTGGGAAATGGATTATGGGTTAATCAATTAGGATTACTAGAGCATCCCCAAAGAATTTTGCTTTATTAACAGATGACAATCATGATGACCTCTTTTTGTTGTGTGGAAGACGACCTGTGGGTATTCGTGACACAAAATGGAGTCTAGAAGCTGTCATGTAGAAAGGGAAAAAGGATGTGTGGAGTTAGAAGCTGTTCCGCAGATTCTGAGGAACTCATTGGGAAAATCTCAAGACTTGAGTTCAGTTTGAAGGTCATTACGATGCTCTTCGTAAATATTATGAGGTAATTTTATATCTTATGTGTTCTGTTTTGCTGAGTTGACTGCTAAAGAGAACCTTCAGCAAAAGGGAAAAATCCAGTATGGTGGTCAAGGCTATAGAAGGCTGAGGACTGAGAGAGCTTGTGGCCAGACCTGCAGAGTGCTGAGCCAGCAGATTTGATCCTGTGTTTTAACTGTGTGTCACCTTTTCCTCTCTTTTCCCCTCCAGATCTTGCTGACATATAAGTAAAGCATGGTCTGGGTTAGGCTTGGTTTCAGTGGCTGAAGTAACAAAAGCTGTCAGCTACTCAGGTGTGAAGATTCTATTGTATGCGTGTCCTGTGGTTGTGAGATGAACCATGTTTAGTGATACTCATCTGTTTATATTTTCCAATTGTCTCCATGTATGGAAACCCTGGTTTACATAGACAGATACTTGTGTACTTGAAGAAAACGGTGTTTGCCACTGCACGCACACAGTTGAACGTATGTATGAAATGGGAAGAACCGGAGCAACATTTCAGTATACTCAGCTATGCAGTATATACTGCCAGAGCATGCAGTGAAATGAGTATGTCCAGTTGAAACTTCAGAAGAAATTTAAGAAATTGAAATTAAGGTATTCACGCTGGAATCTCTAACAATATTAGCCATGCCACTTTGCCAAAATAGAAGATTCCTACTTTAAATCCCATGCAGAAAAGAACTTGTTTCACAGGACATTTCCCCTTCTGCCTGCGATGGGGCCACTGGGTCAGTACTGGTTTGGAAGAAAGTTTCCACATACCAGATCACTGACTTTTTCTGTTGTGAGAAGAATAAACTTGGGTCCTGTGCTCATCTCAGAGCGGTCATTTTCATTTTTACTGGTTTACTTTTAAAACTTTCCCATGCGCAGTATCTAATTATGGTACATTATAAAAATCTGTATTTAAATGGTAACAGTGCACAGTGCTGAAGGGGACTGTTGGTAAATTGCTTATTCACTTTGATGATTAAGCCAGTAATTATTGCATTAGCATCCTAAACCACACTCGTCTGCTGATATATCTCCTCCTAAAGCAATCCCATGAGACGTGATGGGCTAAGTAGAAAGGGTATGGCACTTGAAGGGAAGGGCAAAGAACATGTAGGAGATGGTGCCAGGGATTAAGCGGAGGTTGCTTTCTCCCGTGTCTGCTTCAGTGTGACTCAAGATAGTGCTAGGGTGTGGTACATAAAAAAGGATTTTTTTGCCTTAGAAGTGTAAAAATAGACCTTTCCACTACTGGCTATGAAAGACCCTATGACGCTTCCTGGCAGGTCTTATCACTGAGGCTATACTCACACAGTCATCAAAGCAAATAATTTTATTTGGTTGAGTAAGATGGCCTTTCAGCTTCCACACCGCTGTGGCGTACAGCTGCCTATGCTGTTCTGTGTCCCTGTCCTGAAACGTTTGGTACCACTGCTGGATGCCATTTATCAGCTGTCTTCCACCTCCCCCTCACCTGAGGTAAACCTTTTGGTGTCTTTACACTGCATTTTTTTGAGAACAAATGCTTTATGATCCTCCTAATAGCAAAGGCATAAAACAAGTGTAAGATATTACTTTGTATCTTCAGGAGCTTTTGGCTTTATATGATAAAATTCCAGGAAATAAGTTACTTTGAACAGTTTGCTCACTGGAAGACAGACAGGCACCAGATCCCGCACCCCTGCAGGTACTGTGTTAGTTTCCCATCAATTTCCTGAAATGGTGCACTTACAGATCCATTTCAGTGGCTATTTCAAGCCCAGGAGTGACATTTTTTCCACTCTCCCGGACTCTAAGAGCTACTCTTTTACCTGTACCTCTTAGCAAGAACCAGCATTTTTTTCTTTTTAAGGAAATATTTTTCATGGAATTGATGGCTTCTTGAATTGTATCTGAGTATGTATCAGGTTTTGAGACCGCTGTTTTGCAGCTGGAACATCATCCTTCCACTTCGAAAGGTATAAAACTGCCTGATGTTGGTTTTGAGCAAGTGGCTAGATAGTAAAACTTTTACAAACTTTCCTGAGTGGAGACCATTTCATTACTACAGAAAACGAGGGCATCTGTTCACTCTGTGAAAATTTGTCAGAAAAACTCTCCAGTTTCTTAATAAGTGTTCTAGAAAAAAAATATAGTTCTAAAACATAAAGGAATGTTTGAACCTCCAGAGCTGGGTAGGTGGAAAGCACCCTCAGCTGAAGATTTCTAAGCAGACCACAGAATGCGGTCTGCAGAGGTAGTAAAACAGTGTGAACAGAAGAAATAAATCTTGGTGGGAGGAGTGGTGCATGCTTTCTCCTGGGCACACTATTTGAAATTGCATGTTCTAAAGCAAAGAAAATTGCTCCTCAGACATACCTTGATGAACCAGATTGAAAATGGCCTTGGGCTAGAGTCCAGTGAAAGAACTGCCCTCTGTGCCCCCACTTTACATCAATAACTATGCCACATAGGTACACAGAGAATAACATGAACGGGGAAGGTGCTAGTCATTTTAAAAGGCTCTTGTCTTTGAGGCACTGTCCTTTCCTCCATGTATGTTTTTCCTATATTCTTTCTTCATCTCTTCTTCCCTGCTAGGCAGTTACCATCTTTTTTTCTAACAATTAAGCAGTTAATTACTTTCTTCTACTCCTTAGTGCCCATGTAACATCCCATTGAGTGCATATCCTTCTCCCTGGAAGAGCAATGGTGCTACTCTCTTTCTCAAAGCTGGAGAAGAGGCTACAGATACTACAGCCGCAAGTTCCCTGGTAGGTGGTGGGGATTGCTTGGCTGATGCATGGCCAAACAAGGACGGTGGGTCAGGCAATGCAGTTGGATGGGTTTCAGCATCCTCACAACGCATGAACTGGCAGTAGACCTGTTGTTTTAGGGAACAGATCTCAGACACTGTGCTAGAGGACGTGCCAGCAGGAACTTGGAGAGGGGTGTTCATTTTGTATAGCAAGTACACAGAAAAGCAGAGCCCAGGGAAGCAAGTACCCAAATAACAAGTTGGCAGGTATCCAGCATGGGTAAAAAAAACACTGCAAAGACCTTGACAAATGTGTCCATCTCCTTATTTTGTCTGTCTGGTCCAGAAAACAGTGATAGTGAATGAAGAGTTTGGTTTGAAGACAAGAAACTAAAAGAGAAAAATATATCTTTGTAGGACAAAAAGTCCACTCACTATGGAATTCCTCTCCATCCACTGGCCCATTCACCTTTAAAAGTCTCAAAGCGATTCAGCTTCCATTACTTCTATTGTGGGAACTGTGCCTGTTCCAATAAAAGTCATTGCCCACAAGCTTCTCCTGGTGTAGGTTATGCTTACGCTTCTCATTTAATCTTTCCAAAGAACGATTCTTTCTCCTGCACGTGCTACATCCTTCTAATACATAGAGGCAGTTTGGTCTTTTTCCTTTCATCACTGCATGACTAAACGTGCAAATATGTGGTTTAAAAAAATCCTTTAAATCTGTTCTCTGCCAATTAATTTTATTAGTCTTTTCTGAGTTTCTTCAAAGTCTTCAGCTGGTATTTTTGCAGAGGAAAACACCAGGCTTAAGCTCTACTCAGGTGCAGAACAATACATTGCTAGATATCAAACATGTCACAACAGGATATAGTCAAAATCCACTACTGTTTATGAACTCATCCTTCTGGAAATGCTGGGAGCCTTCTGGAAGAAGGAATCAAGTACCTTCAGTCTCCTATTAAAGGATTCTCAGCTCTATCTCTAAGGCGCTCAGAGCCTTGCAGGAGTTGACCTTAGAAATATGCTCAGCATCCTCTAGTCAGATGTAAATTACATATCCTCTCAAACTGAGGTTCTGCTGCTGATTTTTTCCCCACAAAACTGACTTAAAATTCACTAATTCCAACTCAGATTGTTCCTCAAACACTCTTGCTACCTACTGACTGTCACTCAGACCAGCATCTAAACAGATACCAAAACACCTTCTCTTACTAATCGCGGCACTTTGAAAGACAAAATAACCTTCTGCTTTCTAATTATTTTATAATTCCTTTGATTGTTATTTATTCATTGTGCAAAGCATATGCGCAACTCCCACATGCCTAGTGTTGAAGAAAGCACAATACTAAATGTCAGCATTACAAATTTGCAGAAACAAATAAGCAAAGGTAGCCCATTTAAAAGCCACACTATGCCAGTTCCTCAGAAATGCTCCCACCTGAATCTCCTGCAGCAATATGAGCTTTAGAATGCAAAGTCCAAACCCCTGACCATGAAATCCTCTGGATCATCAGACCGAACGAAATGCCTTCTTGTATAGAGGCCCTTAAAGTCAGATCTGGAGGAGGACTCAAACGTCAAATCCCTCTCAAGGCTAGAATTAGCAGCCTCCCTCCCTGCAGGACATAGGAGAAGTGCGGGACAGAAGAGCCCCAAGCCCTGTGCACTGGGCAGGGACCCTCTGACAAGCAGTTGGCAGGCAATGCAAGTGGAAGACTGTGACTAAACTCTTGTGCCCTTTGCGAAGCTCAGAGTTCTGCTCCAGGCCCTTAGGAATGTTTTTTTCTTTCCTTTTTTTCCCTTTAATATAGAGACTGTAAAGAAGAAAGAATTTATATTTCACAGTTATTGGGAAAACCTAGTGCATTTTAAGTGAGTGCTGCAACCTCAGCTTATAGTGCTAGTGTCTCCCATTTTGCTCCTATTTTCTAACCTAGAGGAACTACTTCAAAAGTCCAGTTGTGTCATCTGCTCATGAGGTGTGGTGTTGGATTTGGGTCTCCCCAGGCTGGGGAAGGCATTGGAATCTGCCTCCCCCATTTCATGGGCAAATGCTTCAACCAATCTGGGATAACAGCAAAGATAACAACGACATCGCTAATACCATCTTCTCTGTGAATGACTTCAAAAAGGAAAACAGTGTGCTCTTTCAGATTTTTCAAAGAGCAGTTATAAGCCCTGCTCTCAGGAGAGGGCTCTAAAATCTGGATTAAAACAGGCAGAGGTACTTTTGCTCATCCTAGATAAGATGCCAGACTTGCAGAGGAGAGAGAGAGGACTGTGGCTGTGTATTTGTGCCTGGCATTTCCTATTGTCTCTCCGTAGGCAGCTTCCCTCTCAGCATGTGAGATTTTCAGATAAGCATTTTGAGGTGTACAATTCTCAGCAGGCACCACATGAGGAGCCTTAATGTTCAACTTAGATTTTCATATTCTGCTCTGGTGACCAAACTCCTAAAAGCAAGCTATTAAAAAACAAGGTCTTCTTACTGGATGTAGTCGCAGCCTACAAGGCTCTCTTGCTGTTCTGCTCCAGAAAATAGCAGTCACAGCAAAAAAGTGCAGCAACAAACGTTCTTCATAAACAGGTTTTCTGTATTTAAAGCCATTCTGCACGCTAAGTACATTATCTGTCTTTTAGAAACCTTATTAGAGTAATACACAAAAACTTAGAGAAAAATCTCTTTACCAGTCCTCCATGGAAAACACCCTTCCTGCTGCTTTTGTAGTAGTTTCTCCTCGCCTTGTATTTAAATTGCATAGCAGTCGATCTGCCATAAATTGTTGTTCAGCATTGATATACAACATTTCTACTGGAGGTGACAGAGTATTTAATAATAGACATTTTTTGCTCACCTCATCAAGGTTATGCCTCTTACTTTTAATGTGCATTTGAAATACATCTTCTAATACCCTTAAAAAAAGAATAAAAAGGAACATCAGTGCAAAAAAAAAAAAAGACTGTTCAAAGGCCCTGTACTTCCAAATGAAAAATACCACTCAGCCCGTCTTTCAGATCACTTTAAATACATCCCAACTTTTCACTTTTGTTCCATCCCTTCCCCGTCCCTACCGTACCGTACCATACCTGTAAATGGATTTAAAAAATAAAATCTTAAACAGTTTAAGGTTGTTGAATATTCTCATTCCAAGTGCATGCAGTTTGGCAGGGACTGTGCCAGGGACAGTCTTTCATGTGTATAATTCCAATTTCTTCTTCTATATTTAATACAAATGTAAGAGTATTGGTGCTCTCCATCGCAACGTAGTAGTCCCCCTCTGTATTTTGGTGGGGCCTAAGTCTCTCTGTTGCTACTGTCAAGTACCGTTCCATCATGTTACCTGGGTGAAACTGCTGAGGGTATGGGGTGCTGGGCAAGTACTGCAAGCAGCTTCCTAGATTCATTTCTAGCTGTCATTCCTTTGTCCAGGATACTGTGTTACTCAAAGAGGACTTTTGAACTGCCTCTAGCCAACACTTTTTAGACCCCTGAAGGTCATTTGCATGGTCTCTTTGTTCTTGGGCCTCCTTTTCAGTAACTTTCAAGGGAAACACTGAAGGTTGAACTTTCATGGTCATAGTTCTGTTAACTAGGTGTACTAGGGAAAGAAAGTATTTTCAATATTTTTTTTGATAGCTATGACCAGCTGCAAGCAAAAGATGTGCTCATGGTGATGAGCATCGGTAAAAATAAAACCCTAACTGACTAGGGAAATTAGGTGTCCAGGTTCTACAATCATAACTCAGTTAAATCTAACCCAGTGGTTGCATTTTCAGACTATCATAAAAAATGAAAATATCTGCAATGAGCTGGAGGGCTCAGCAGAGCTGTTTTGGTTGTATACTGTATATTTGAATTGGGAGGGCATTTACGATTTTATCTGTAGGGAAACTTGTCTAAATAAATGGAGATTTTAAAATATATGTCTATCATGTTAATCCTGCAGCAGGTTAGCTAAGGCCATTAGTTGTGTCTTTTCTAGTCTGTCACAAAATCTATTTAGAAATTCAACTTCTGATCTAAAATGAAAGGCCACTATTGATTGTTCACTTTTATTCTGCAGAGAAATTAAGTTCTGTTATTAGAGACTACCCAAGAAAACAATGGATGACTTTTCATGTATTTTTAGTAACCTTTATTTTCGAGGCAAGAGTGCACAGCATCTAACCAACCTCCATCTAAAGTCAACAGAGCTGTCCTTTCACCCTACAAGCCTGAGCATGGACACCCTGGTGCTCCACAGTCTTCCGAGTTGGGCTCAATGTGGAGCACACCCTTGCTGCTGTCACATCATACAGGTACAAGTTTGTGTTCTCTCATTTGGTTTTCACCATCTGTAGAGAAAAAACTTATTTTCTGAAGGATACTAATCCTCCTGTTAATGTGGAGGCTGACACACAATAGCTTTTTGAGGTTTTATTTTAATGTTATCTTCTTCTTAACTGTATGTACGGGCAGGCATGATACTTAGCAACCTTTTCAATGTGTGGTGGGTGGGTGTTTTTCAAATCTACTACCACTCCTCCCAGTGTAACAGAAAATTCACTTCTAATTTGGGCCTTGAAGTTTGTCTACACCTTCCTTCTATACCTAGAAGGAAGGAGGAGAACTCTTACCTTTAACTGATTGCTCAGAAAACAAACTAACCACTTGTGTTAATGGCCGCTTAAAAAAATATATTTAAAAGAGCCTTAGGGATTTTAACTGAAATCCTCTAGATTGAAAGGGAAATATCTTGGTTTAGTGTCAAACTAAGTTTGATTGATTTCAGGGGGTTAGCAGCTCTCCAGCATCAAAGCACAGCACTTGACAAAGACTGAAATCTTAAACGTTGAGGTTAAATCCTCTATCAAAGGAAGAGTTTCTCCCATTTAAGATGCGTGCCAGGAAATGGCATAGAAAAGGAGCACACAACGTTGTCGCTTCTAGCAGGCCTACAAACAGACCTGTGGTTTATCACAGCTCTCTAAATATTAGAAATGTGATGGATTTCTATTAGAAATGGGAGTGCGAGGTGGGGGGTGTGTGTGACAGGATGTCACATACAGAACATAAAAGCAGAAAAGGATGCTGCAGTTAGACACCAGCAGCATTGGGTGCGTTTGGCTCTAGCCTTTATGTGTGGATCATTAACTTGATAGCGCATACATCCTAAAGAAAGCAATTATTGCATTTATTTATTTTGCTCTTATACGAGGGAGGAAGAACTCTAAACACAAAATCTTTTGCTGTGATGCACTTTGCTAGGGAAGACTCGATGTAGCTCCACAGCTTGCTAGCTCAGGATTGACTGGGAACTGGAATGAGACTGTTGCAACAATAACGTCTGTCACCATACTGTATAAGGGAATGAGCTTGAGAACAGGGTCGGAGACATAATGTTTCCGTGTTTCTACTAGAAGTCACTGGGAAATACGAGGCTGGCTGAAAATATTTTCTGTTCAGCTACTCAGTTTAAATCATGACTCCTATAAAATGCAGTCAGAAAAGTATTCATCAAATTAAACTGTTTTCAAGTTTCACTTTAATCTTATTAAACCCACCAATTCTTTACACTGATTGAATAGTTGGTCAAAATTTTGTTACTCAAAGGAATAAATAAGAAATGCAAAGCACTTACTCTTCGTGGTAACAACTTCTAATCAAAATAGCATTTGTAAGATCTTGAAGGAAACGAAGATACTCTTCTTCTCTATACAAATACACAAGCTGTCAGCATCTTTCTTTAACACACACTGAATACAAATAAGGTTTACAATACCATCCAAAGAGGTAGCAGTTTTAGAGTAATTAAACTAAGAAAGTCAAATAAAGAATTTTGCCAACATATTCAAAAGTGATGAATCTATTTACTAGTCTGCATTTTTTTACTATCCAGGCTTATACTTTTAGGCTTATACTTTTTTAATAGACTGATTTTCACAGCTCTGTTGGTCAACTCCCTAATTACTTTAATCCATTAATTTAATCCATTAATTTCATTAATCAAGAATATCTATGCCTTTTGTGAATAATCAGTTAAAAAAATAGTTCCAATGCACAAAGTGTAGGTATGAGAAGATAAATTATTAATAACATTATTTATTTATTATTTACTTATTCTTAACGTATTTAGTTTGCCTACAGTAAGAGGGGGCTGGGTGGCATGACTCAGAAAACCTCCTCCAACTTTCTGATCTCACACTTCCCAAGCAAGTAGCTGAATCCCGTACCCCTAATGGAGTCCCTTCTACTCGCCACATACAGCCATTGGTAATTGGTTCTTATGTCATGTTTTCAATTTTCCGCTGGATTCCTACTTTAATATTTTGATATAAAACTTAGAAACTGTTAAAAGGGACAAACAAATATTTAACTTACGTTACTGCAAGTTGTGATCCTGGAGAAAGTGGCATTTTAGAATCGGGAATCCATAATTCATGGTTCTGCCACAAACAAGTAAAGAGGAAAAGCAGATTTTTTTATTATCTTTGTATTAACATTTTATATTTCCATTCAGAGAACCAGGGGGAAATGATCTGATTTCGTAACGTATCAAAATCACAACAACATCATACCGAAGTGACAGGCCAGCTCATGTGAAATAAATGTCTTGAGTGTCAATCACTCATATAAATAAAGAAAAAGTATTATTAATAGGTATCGTGTTAGCCAAGCAAGTAGCTGAATCCCGTACCCCTAATGGAGTCCCTTCTACTCGCCACATACAGCCATTGGTAATTGGTTCTTATGTCATGTTTTCAATTTTCCGCTGGATTCCTACTTTAATATTTTGATATAAAACTTAGAAACTGTTAAAAGGGACAAACAAATATTTAACTTACGATTCTTCAAGTTGTGATCCTGGAGAAAGTGGCATTTTAGAATCGGGAATCCATAATTCATGGTTCTGCCACAAACAAGTAAAGAGGAAAAGCAGATTTTTTTATTATCTTTGTATTAACATTTTATATTTCCATTCAGAGAACCAGGGGGAAATGATCTGATTTCGTAACGTATCAAAATCACAACAACATCATACCGAAGTGACAGGCCAGCTCATGTGAAATAAATGTCTTGAGTGTCAATCACTCATATAAATAAAGAAAAAGTAGTATTATTAGGTAGGTTTGTGTTAGCAGATATGGAAACAAGCTTGTATAACCTGAGAAAAATGATGCAAAAGCTATAATGGAAATCAGAAGTTCTGACAAAATAGACAATATTTGCAGACCTCATTCAAATAACACAGCTTTTTTTTTTTAAAAGGACGTGCAAAATACATTTGTATCTTTGAAAGAAGACTTGGGAAACCAGGTTGATATTGAAATTATCTTTTGCTGCGGATTATCAAATGGGAATAGGAGCTTCTCTTGAGAATGTTGTAAAATGAAGGTTTTGGAGGTTAGAACAAGGAATGGAATAGTCCCAGCTAGGATAGGGCTAGCACAAATCATGCCTGTGGTGAGCATGAGCTGTATAGAAATTCAACACTGATTCTGTAAAGGGATGAGCAGGCCAAGGAATCTTACCAAACCTCTCTATCATACATGGCTTTGGCTACTGTTAAGCATCCCTTATTTTTAAGAGCACTAAAATTTACTAAATTAATCCCCCATTCATCTTAAAAATCCAGGTGACTAACGGAGGGCAACTTCCAGACAAAGTCTTGCATGGCATACTACAGTACTGACCATAGGCTGAGTGATTAGCACTTTGCCTGGATGTTTCTGGGCTCCAAGTTATTGTTTGGATGGAGTGAAAGGCTGTAAATCAATCAAAAGCTGAAATGACCGCTTGAAATGTTGAGTGCAGCAAGATGTCAATCAAGTAGGAAAACTCTGCTTTCAGAAGAAGAGATTTGTGTTGGAATACACTGTTTTTCACATCGCATAATGCCTCATTTGCGTTTCTCAGAGAGACCAGTTACTTTAGCTGTTCCTATTTTATCCACAGAAGTCTATTGACCCTATCTAGTCACACATGCTAGATTTCTCAATTGCAATCTTAGTGACTTCTCACAAGATGATTTAATTTTTTGGTTTTGCTCTTAACATATGTTCGCCAAAGCCAATGATTCCGTTATCCATCGCATTTCCACACAACCAGGACAACTTTTGTGTATGAACAGGGGGCTCCATTCTTTTTCTTTGTAACAAACTGGGTACACCAACCTCAACTGGCTGTGGAGAAAAGTGATCTGAATGTGGTCTCACATGTGCATCTTCTAAAAATCTGAAAGATTAAAAGCACAGTGAAAACCAGTTATGCTTAAAATGATGTGTTTGAATGGGAAATTACTTAACTTTTAGCAGTGATGTATAAACAAACTGAGTAAGTACCTGTGCAACTCTCTTTTATTTTCATTATTGATGTCTGCTGATTTAAATGATGGTCTGCCAGGGGAGGAGCTCTTTTTTTGGGGAGGAGGATTATAATACCTATGTTTTACAAGAAAAGATTGGTGTGATGTATTTAAGATTTGAGGCGTAAAACGCTGCTTCTTTTCTGTGAAGTAAATTGAATGTTTGTCAAGGAGGTCCCCAGAGTATGTTTTATTAAAAGAGTTTTGAAATGCCTTCTTCCTGTTGCGACTGCATAAATGCATGCGAGACTGCAGAAGTGGTGAAGCAGATGATCTGTCTGTACTAGAGTTGTGAACAGGAGGCTGAGACAAAGCATGCTGACCAGTGTTTCGGATAGTCTTTCTTGCAGTAGGAGTTGGCATCAGAGTCCTTGAAGTGAGCTTCTGAAAAGATACAGAGCGGGGCTGCTCTCTCTTTGTCCTGGAACAGTTGTTCCGACCAGACATCAAATATAGGTGACCATTTTCCAACAGCGACCACCCCGCCTGTAAGTTAAAGAACAAAATAACTGACAGAAAAATTGCAAAAGCAATTCGCTGAAATGAAAACAGTGTCTCCTACAAATTGATTCACACGGGAGGAATTTTAAGAAACTGTTTTCAAACTGTCTCAAGTGGTCTAAATGACTTGCTGAGTTTCAGGAACCGCAGTTAGGAGGAAAGCCACCCTGCCACTGTGCTAGAGCTAGTTAACGAGTGCCTTTTCTAGTTTCTTTTTCCTTCGTTCTCTTTACAAGGTTGAGGTTCCTAATGACAAATAGTCTTGGGAAATTACAGAAATTCCGTTTTGCTTGCCAGGGCCCACAGAGGGAGAAGAGGAGATTTTTTTTTTTTCTTCCTTGGACGTTGTGCATTCTCATCTATGGCGCTGACGTCTCAATAGCAACCTTACAGCCCTTCTTCAATGGCGTCTTCTATTCTCTCTCCTCGTATGCCCATGCAGGTGTGAGCATGACTCGATCTCGTGAGTTTGAAGTCAAAGAGAACCACTGTTATCCTCATAAATACCATAGGTGAAATTGTGACCTAGCATTTTGCTATTTATCTCAGTGGGAGCAAGATTTTACAAATCAAAATAATGCACGTTTGAATTGGAGGACATTCTTTATAAACAGTATCACTGGTAATCTAGTGGTAAACCCACTATAATTCTCAACAAATAGAAAGTTTTACAGTCTAAATATAGTCTGCTGAGGAATTTTTGCCCCAGAGAGACTCTGGACTATGGCACAATGAAATGTTTTGCAAGACTTTGTCTACTGAGGCAAGGTCCGCTGGCAGAATTTGGTGAAGAACAGGCCTACTCACGCTAGCATGAGGTTGTACAGTTTCTGGTATCTGGCAGAATATATAGAATTAGGATTAATTACATTAGGGTCTTGCTTTTATGAGTAAATACCATTCTGAAATTCAGAGGATACTGTAAAACAATGTAAAGTTATTGCATTGCGTTCAGTGGGAATACTAAGAAAATCATTGGGATTTAGTTCTCTTGAAAATATTGTGTAGAGAAATCATCCTAACAAGAATGTTGTCACACACGTCAGCAAATTATTTCAATAAATTCACTCAATTTTTTTTTCTGGGCACCCATGTAATACTTTGTTAAAATTCTAATTCCATTTGCCAAAGGAGTAAAGAGAACGTGTGTGGGTTTGCGAGTGGCATGTGCACATTCATGCTGTCAGCGCAGGGACACGTTTTGGTCATGTACATGTAGCCATGACATGGGTACCTGTCACTGTAGGCCATGTAGGGATAGCAACAGTTAGATGAGAGGATAGCTGCCAGTTGGCAAAACTGAGAGTCAAATATCTCTGTTGACTAGGCTATAAAAAGCCACACTGAATAAGCCTGCGCTTAACTGCTGTGTTACAGGCGCTCCCCAGCACTTCAGAGTACAGCTAACTAGGGGGAAACCGGTCTCTTTCATGCGACTCAGTACTACCTGTGTGACAGGTCCTACGCTGTCAGAATATCACATACCTTCCGCTGGCTTGGAGAAACACTTTTGGAGTTGAACGGTGAGGCAGGAAGACCATGTACAAGATCCTTCTTATATTTCACGAGGGCTTGAATTAGTCTGTCTCTTTTCTGCTGATCCTTGTCTGTACATGTAAATATGTAAACACAACCCTTTCCAGTTTAATCAATGGTCAAGTCATAGAGTATTACTTTTCATTCTTCTTTTTACCACTAAAGACTATTCTGTCTCCTCCTTTTAATACCAAGTAGCAGACAGAGAAGACAATCGCTCTACTTTTTACAGCTGGCACTTGCTGCTTCCATGCTCAGCACACATCTCAATTTGAAATAAATGCAAGCCAGGACGCCGTTACATCACTCGCACAGTAAGTAATGAGCTACTGGAGGGATAAGAGAGCATGGCAACATTTTGTTTCCACCTCCTGCGCACTCTTTCCCCTATCCTAGACAGGAGCTGAGGCAGGTCAAAGCAGAAGAAAAGCTGAGGCAATCAAGTAAGGATTCAAGTCTATGTACTAAGAGCTGAGTGACCAAAGTCAGGCTGCCACTGTGGTCTGTGCAGACTGTAATGCCGAGAAAGTGCGCTTTCTGTATCAGTCAAACTCAGGCTGAAAAGAGTAGGGTGACACTTCTGCTAGCACCCCATACACAAAAAGGACAGAAACAGACCTAGTCCTTCGGATCTTCAAATCTCACTGAAAATATGCAAGTGAGAGTAGGAATAAGGATATTTATTCTTATAATAAGCATTATTAATATATTTCATATTATATAGATTATATATTAAGTATTATAAAATAATAAGAAGAATACATAGGAATAAGAAAGGGATAGGAGTTACCCAAGACCACAGAGGCCCACAGGGGCATATTCATGGATAATGCAAAGCTTCTCACAATTCACCGTCCTTTGTCAGAACCTTACTTTTAGCAATGCAAACAAGAATGATGCATGACCAAAATTTTCAGCCCTTTTTACCTGCCGCGTTCCTTCCAAGCGTAGCTCTGAGGAAAGGGATATGAATTGTGATGTGCAACAACACCTTTCTCTTTGTAGATGGTGTTTAAAAAATAACAGCCCCAGCAGTTCTAGCTGAAACTAAGGATTCACACACAAAATATCAGTAAAGTGGGGTCCACTGAGGTCCTGCAAGCTGCATATGGCTCTTTTGGGTTGCAAATGCAGCTCTGTCACAATTTCCTTGCCCTGTGGAGCTCTGGCACATGCTGACGTGTGCCAACATGTGCCAGTACTGCCAGGCAGGCCAGCAGAAAGACGTGGTCTGCTCCTTCCCCTCTGGGTGCAGCTGCAGAGACTCCACAGTCAGGCAATTCTAGAGGGCTAGCAAGGCTTCAGGTGAGCTGGTGAAATGTGACTTTTGGCCGTGTGATGTTACTGTGAATAATATTGACTTATTTCTGACGAAATGCACGACTGGTTCTTGATTAGCCTAAGGCCCCCTTACACTGCTATTGTGGCAATGTACTAGAACTTACGCTCACAATATGCTGCAAATTTTTTGCTAGTAAGAAGCAACTCCTCCTCTGAAGTGATGTAATTGCAGTGTGTCTCACTAGTAATGTGACAGAATAATGCCTGAAACCTGGCAAAGCAGTACTTACTGCAGATTTTTTTTGAGGGGGAGATGCATCAACCTGAAGTTAGTATTGCACATTTCTGAATTAGCAGAAGGATTACAGGGTTTTAGTTAGTCTTAAAGTAATATTTGTTTCGGAAAAGGAATAGCTGAGACTTTTTTTTAAATAAAAACGCCTAGATACTGCACTAAATGGTTGGGTCCACCAAAGTTTGTGATGGCTCTTGTATGGGGCACACCATCTCTTGACAATTGCCCTGTAAGGTGGCCTCAAGGCTATGGCCTAGTCATTTTAAATAACAGATTTCACTAACAGCTAAAACCAATATATAGTCTCCCGAGGCATGTAATCTGGCTTTCCACTCTTGCATGGACATGAGTTCATAGCATCATCCAATTAAGAAAAACATGTTGACAATGCTAAATCCTATTTGGATGACTGGGAAGCAGGATTATACAATTCACTGGAACAAATAACAAAATGTACTTGCTCAATTGCATTCATGCTGAGATTAATACCTTCCCCTTTTATCTAGGTTTGTACAGTGCCCGATCAAAGTACCCCCCAATTCTGATTAAAGACTTTGCATTCTGCAGTCATATGAAAAATAACAGACAAGGCAGCTTGCTGTAGTGTCCGTGCAACAGTACGGCCAGTCAGGATACCTGGCTTCTTTCATGGCAGTGCAAATGACTTGTGAGGCCTTGGGAAAAAGTGACATCTGTGCCGCTCCGCTCTTCTGCGTGTGCAGGTGAGGCAGGTCAACATCTGTCTACCCGAGGCATGGCTGAGCCTTCACCAAGCCTTGCCAAGGACAAGAAAATAAAATGTTCCAAGTCAAAGAGCCACAGGTTTTAAACAGACTTTGTCTAGTATTTCACTGATATTTTTACTATAAATATGGGTTATAAATATGCCACGTGGCATTAAGCCTATTCAAACAAGTACTCTTCCGCTGCATTATAGTTTTGTTTTGAGTAGTTAGCAAAAGCTCCTGGGCCAGAACGTCTCCTAGCAACTCTCCTTCCCCTTCCCTAATAGACGCCAGGTTTCATTGCCCAGACTGTCAGGTTTTGTATGTGCCTCAGCCACGTGAGGCGGACTGAGGGGTCCTGCAGCACATCCTGGTTTGCTGACACGTCTGCTGAGGGATTTACTTGCCTCACTACCTTCTAGCCCTGCTCTCTCCAGTTTCTCTTTTCTCACTACTATTTTTTCTCGTTCACGTTTTTCCCTACGCCCCTTCTCATGATTCCAGGGTTGCAGAGTCTCACCTGCTCCCAGTGCCCATCAGCTGCCAGTAATGCTCCAGGTTGCTTCCTTTCTAAGCCTCTCTCCTCCTACACTTCTCTTCCCAAAAAAGCCTCACCCCGTGGTGACCTGGCATGCTCCCCAGATGTGTGAATGAAGGGGCTAAGAGTGGAAGTCATTCTTAGGTTTTCAGGTCACATTGTTGGCTTTCACATGTACTCCTTACAGTTCTGTTTGAAAGTCAGCTGCGACCATGCCACGCTGAGCAGCCTGGCCCAGCCACATGGACTGCCCATCGGCAAGAGCAACATAAGGAGGGAAGGATCACCTGCCTGTTCTGCCTTTCTCCAAATACTTTTTAATAACAACTAGCAATGACCAAGAATGAAAAAGAAAATAACATGCAAACTTTGTATCCCAAATGATAGGTGATGGGTTTTTTTCTTTTTCTTTTAGAAAAGCAAAAATTAGACATCCCTTGCCTTCTGATCTCATGTCCTAGCTGAAGTGTTTAAGAACTGGCTGTAGTTTACCATTAAAACCATAACTGGGAATAATAACTGGGAGGGAGGCAAGGTTTCACCTATAGAAGCATGTCATGATTTAGTGTGTCACCTGAATCCTCTTACAGGTCATGACTATTTTTATTCCTGCAACAGCCAGTATCTCTTGACTACCTCTTTGCTGCTTCCCAGGGAATAGAATCATGTGGTATGGCCAGTGCAGCAGTTATTTAGGCAAATGCATTCAACAGCCTTTCTGTTAAGCTCATTTATTTGCTAATTTATCATCCTTCCTACTGTGGCAGGCATTAATTTATCAGTGCTATTGTACAATTTCACTGGCACTTGTACTGGTATCTGGTACTTGTCAATGTGACAAAAGTACAGAAAATAAAAGGGATTTAGTTGAAATCTGGTCCTTTTAAAAACACAGGAAGATTCAGATACTATAGCCCCCACTCTGTTTTCCTGGCAGTACTTGTTGCCTGCCAGTTAATAAAACATCTTGTCTCTCCTTTGCTGCTGTGTGAAAGGCCCATGTACAAAATAAGCGGACACAAACTTACTCGGCATAGTAGAAGCAGTTTAGCTGATAATATTGGTCAATCAGAATGAAACAAACTAAATCACTTCTTTTTTAAATCTAGTGCCTTTCTGTTCTACTTATCTTTATCTTAAATGGTAAAAAAAGCTGGCAAACACCTTAGACTGATTCCACAGCTGCCTCCTAAAACAGAAGGTTATTTTCAGGTCTAAGACAGAACATTATAGCCCAAGTATGAAGATGGGATATAAAGCCGGAACAGGTTTCCCCTAAGTTGTTTACCAGATGTTACAAAACTCAGTGATTATAGTTAGAAATAGAATCCACACCTTGGCTCATGCCTTCATTTTTGGCTCGCAGTGGGAGTTCTGGTTTAATTCCTACCAAGTGTTTTAAAAGAGTTGGCTGATGTTTAACTCCTGATGAGTTTTGAAACAACAAGGAAGTTTTCAAAGGACTGTGGGGGAAAAAGAAGAGCAAAAGTGGTAAATGAACTCCAGGCCTGTCAGACTGATATCAGTCCTGAGCATAATAACTGAATGGCTGTTACAAGACTCGGCTAAAGTAAATAATGTAAGCAATGCCAATCAAAAAGGTTTAAAAAAAAAAATCATAGTGCTAACTTGATAAGAAAAAAAAGAGAGATTCTGATTGCGGATGAGTGAGATAAAGGTGTCGGTTTAAAAGACTTCTGTAAGCTCCCTGGCTTTGTTCTGCATGGCATTTTGACTAAAAAATTAGAACACTACAAAATTACATGTGTTTACAAAATGGCTAACTGGCAGATCAGAAAATGTAATTAGAAGTGAGGACTCCTTGCAAGGCAGGTGTTTCTAATGCAAGGATCATTCTTGGTAATATACTATTAAATTATTTCTTTCAGTTACCTGAAAGAAAACATAAAATCATTCCTCATAAAGCTTGAACAACTACAGCTGGGGAACTCGTGAATAATAAAGGGGTGGTTGACTGTAACAAAGTGATCTGCATCGCTCAATGAGATAGATGTAGGCAAGCAGATGTAGGCAAGCAGTATACTTTTCAGCATGGATAACGGAACATCTCTGTTCAGAAAATGCAGGCTCTTACTTAAAGGAGGTGAGTCTTACCTGGAAATCAGTGTCACTGAAAAACATTTGTACCTTCTCCTAGACAAACAGCTGCCTGTAATTTCCCACAGTGACAGTATAGCCAAAACTAGTGTAATATCCTTGCCTATAAAGAGTGGAAATCTCAAGTGTAAGTACAGTGAGCCTTGACTGCAGTTTCCTTTGACAGGTGGATGGCTGCTGCTGGAATTACATATCCTGCTCTAAAACTTTACTACTCAAGAAGCATTTATAAATTGGGAAGGATGCAGAGAAGATCCATCAGAATGATGATGGGCTCTGAGCAACCTGATTTAGTTGAAGATGTCCCTGCTCACGGCAGGGGGGTTGGACTAGATGACCTTTAGAGGTCCCTTCCAACCCAAACTGTTCTATGATTCTACAATCTATGATTCTATGAAGTCTGGAAAACGCTCTTCATGGTGACAGATTTAAGGAGCTGAATGTATTTAGTTCCTCAAAAGAATGGTTAAGAAGTAACGTTATTCCAGCTTATAAGCACCTATAGACAGAACAGAAATTAAACAATACATTTCGTCAAGCAAAGATTTACCATGACTGGACAAATTCATCCTAAAAGACAGGCATATGTTCCTCATAGCCTTTGGAAGCAAGTTAGCCTTTGGAACAATTTAATGAGAAGTGGGATGTAAATAAATAAGGTTTGGGCATACTTCTAACCCCCTTCCCCCCCCCAACTCTGTAAACCAGCAATGAACGGAGAGAATACTTAGGGAAAAAAAAGGCTATATAACCGCAACAGTTTATTCTCACTGTGTCTATGAAACTCTGAGACACATGTCAGTCATCCTGGATCACCTATGAACTTCTCTGAAATTTCATTTTTTTCTCAATGTTTGCTGTTTTTGTTAACTGATGTAATCTCAGATTTTGGGCCAGTGCAATACAAAGGGATACAAAGACAGTTACTTGTGATGTTCACATCTCTGGGCCAAATGCTGCAGTCTGCACTGGTAATAGTTTGTCTGGTGTGGGGACTGCTTATTTTGGCATTTCAGAGCAAACAAGACCATTCCTTCAGCAGAAACCAGTGGTAAGTAGGCTCAGGTGCTTAGATATGATTTCAGATGCTCTTTGCCATGCTACCTATCGTTATGAAAAGCCTATGTTGGCACATTAATCTGCAGGACGTGAGTGTTTTTTAAGCCCCAAGCTCTGGTTCAGCATTATTTGTTTTCATCAATATTTAAATGCTGCAATACTCTCAAGTGAGTGGATAACAACAATTTTATAGGGGAAGAAAAGTCTCTGAAATGCCAGATATACTCAGGAAACATTGCTAAGCGACACTGCCTGTTGTTGTTTGCCATGTAGTTTTCTAATCCTGTGCCAAATTCCGCACGTTTTGCTCATGCTGACATTAACGGGAATTTCCCCAGGAGGAAGGCAAGAAGGAATCGGCTCTCCATAACAAACGACCCAATCCAGCACTTCTGAACTGCTTGAAATCTTTGGCCATAACCCGTGTCTGCTGTGACTGGTTCTGCCTTACTAACAAATTCATGGACATCAATGGAGCTGACAGCACTTGACACAGTTCCTTCATAGACCGCATCAAAATGAAGAAAGAACACACTCTCTTCTCTTATTCAAGCAAAGACAAGATTTGGCATTTGTTTTACTTACGTAGGGGAAGCAGTCTTATTTGTCTTAATCTTTTAGTGAGTATAAATAAGATATATTCAAAAGGTGAGGTTCACAGCTCTGTAACTACCACCCGCTCTTAACCTCTATGTATTCACAACTTCCTGCATAAGCAAATAAGAGCAAACTCTGACACTCGGAGCATCTCCCATTCTTGCAGCCTGTTTCTCACCTAAAGCTTGTTTCAGCACATTTCTGATACAAAAGGCCAGATCTCTCTCCCTCAATCTCTTTCCCTCCCTCCCTCCCCCCCCCCCCCCCCCCCCTCCCCACTTAAATATAATTAAATTTGTCAGTACAGATTTACAATGGTAATTTACACTGTGAAAAGGTGGTCCAACAGAAGGATACATCCAGCATCATTGCTTTTGATTTGTTAAGGTTCTAAAAATTACTAAAAATTGGTGAAACCTCTTTAGCCAAGCTACAGATTTTTATCTCTTACCTGAAGCCAACAGGCAGCAGGTGGAGGGGCTGCTCAATTGTCAACTCTGCTTCATGCCAAGGAGCGATCAGGAACTTTTTCTAGAATTTCTATTACTTTGGCAAACAAAATTTCCTATAGCTAAGTCACTCGTTATTTGAACTGATTCTGTATTTTGTGGTGAAAAGACATTGTTGGTAAGGCCAGAAGTAGAAGTCATAACATCTGTCTGCAGATCACTGACAGGAACGTACAAGCCTCTAGAGGGATAACGGCACTTTTTTTGTACTGATACCGTACGGAGGTATTCAAGGAGGAAAGGAATTCTAGAAGCTGGAGTACAAGAGAAATGTCAAGATGCTTCATCCCTGTTTAAAGTACTGACTGATTGCTGACGTATGCTGCTTTCTCCTGTGGCAGTGGAGTAGGAATGCGAAGTTAAAATAGTCAGTGCACAATGGTTATGACAAGACTCCTGCTCTCTGCATCCTCCAGTAGGTCCCACTACCTTCTTCCTCCCCTTTTACAAATACTCCTTTCAACGGTGCTGACTCTGAAATTGATGGGAAGGATGGTTTTGTGATTAAAGCACTGCGGTAGGACTTAGAACACTATCATTTAATTCCCAGCTCTACAACAGGCTCCAGTGTGATCACAGGTATGTTAATTAATCTCTGGTGTCTTAATTTCCTCCGTGTAAAAGAGGGTGATAGCACACATTTACCCTGTTCTAGCTGGTGCATCATTTTGGGCAGATATCCCCGGAAGATGATCTTTAAACTGTGCAGTGGCTGCCGTAAAGGAACTCAGATCCCAAATGGAGCTGCTAGCATAGTGTAGGATTCGAAGTGTGAGAAGAAGAATTTATGAACCAGACTAGTTGTTTAATCATTGATAGCTGAATGACGCAGCGTAATCATACATTTGATATTCCCTTCATTGCAGCTCCCTTGTAACGGTGATACGCATGTTTATTTTTTACAGACTGCAAAATTTATTATTGAAAACCATCTCGGTAACGCTCCATAAACTTGCAATGATAGAAAATTGATGTTTGCATATATAAACACATTAATTTCCACTGATTGCTAAATGATCTATTCAATTGCCCAAGATTAGTGACAACTAAGATTCTACATCTGTAAGGATAAAATTATGTTTATATAATTGACGGTATAGATTATTCACACAAGCTGTAGATAAAATGCTGCAATTTTGTATGTCTTTGAACTGTCTGGGGAAACAACTTGTTCTTTTTCACAGGTGTTACAGTCTTGAAAGTCTCAAAGCAACTTTGTTTTAAACTGGTTAAAACCCAAATGGAAATTATTATTTTGACTAATGGCTGTCTCATGCAGAGAATTAGAAAGGGAAAAACACAGGTTATAAAAAGACCACTATGTGCCATATCTAAGCACTTAAGTACTCTGCTGGTACACAGAAAAATAAAATTCCTCTTAAAGAAAGCTACTATTCCTTTTTCCAATTACTAAAGCATGCGTTTCTGCACACACTTGTATGTACGTTTGGGTTTCATGTTTATAAAAATGAGTCACAGCACGTGGAGCAATTGTATGATCAACACTCCATAAAAGGTGACCGAGAAACAGTCACATGGCCTCATGTACTTACATATAATATTACTTGTAATTCCTTTTGGGTAAATGTATACACTCTACTCCTAAAAGTGCAAGGGAATTGTGCAGAACATACAATGGTCTGAATAGCTCATCTTGCCATTGCAAGTAGTGGACCTTGGTTGGTAATCAAATCGTAGCTCAACAGAGAGGAGAAGGAATGGCTTTGTCTGAAGACCAAGATCATGGAGACCTAAAGGTGTGCCCAGAGAGCCAGATTTACTTTAGGTCTTCCTTCAGGAGATTCTTTAACTTGGGTAGACTGAGGCTGAAGCACCTGACCACTTCCTACCACAGCTTCACCGTGCTGGTGTGCTTATTTTGCTGGGCTGCTACCCAATACTCTGCTAATGGAGGCAGAGCAGATACTGCAAAACTAGGAGAAAAACAATACCTGAGAGCAGGCCTTGGTGGAGTCGCTCTCATTCCTGGAATGGGAGAGTAGGAAGAGAACTAGGGGAGGGTGCCCTGGACCACCACGCTTCCCTGGAGTGGTGGACTAAGTCTGATGGAGCCAAAGAGCTGAGCTTTAGTAAGGGATTTTCAGAACTGCAGGACCAACTAACGATTTGGGTGGCTCATTTTCCTGTATGAAGTGTGGGTTACCTTTATGGATTCCTCTGTTTAGGGCTGGTTTTGATTAATCTTTCATGAGTGTTAAGTTTTTCCTAGTTTCCTGCCAGCTCGTCTGGGACAGCTTCATGTGCACATCAGCCAAGGTTTCTGCTCCTCTTACTGAGCTGATCAGCCTCAGGAGATCTGACTCAAACTTGGGCTTTGTGAATCTGGGGCAGAGCATCATAGTATCATGGAAATCCTGGTTGGAAGACACTTCTAGAGCTGGCTGTGGGAACACTGTCTCATGCTTCCAAGGTCCAAGAATGTAATTCAGCTGCTTATTATTAATGAGTTGTTAATTATTAATCCCTAATAACTGAGAAATTTGGAGGACTTCCTGGGTGCCACAGGTAAGTTTAAGTCTCAAGCTCAGTGCTGTATAAATAAATAAGGTATCCGATTTCAAACAAAGTTATTTTGAATTTTCTCCTTTGTTGGGGTAGAAACAATGCCTCAAAATGGATTTTTTTTTTCCCCAGAACTTTCGTATTTCCATTGCAACAGAAATTCTTCTTTTTGATCGCTAAGACACTTTTCTGAAACCTGGTCACTGGCGTGTTCAGCAGCACACCTTATGCTCTTGCCATACTCATTAGATGCTCTTTCTAGCAAATGTGGTTTCTGCTGAGTAAGAAATGTAAACATCCTCCTAGTCAGACATTTTGCATGCTGGGATGGCCAAGGAATCACTGTTTTCACAGTAGTTTCATAAGTCATGGTGCTCTCATGACTCTTACACCTCTGCTTAATTTTATCTCCACGAGAACGCTTATGATGATGAACTGTATCTCCCATATTCCTGATCTCTGATGCATCTCCAGCTAATATATCTAGTCTTAAGGCAGGGGGCAGATACATGTTTCCATCCTTTGATGAGAGCTGAAAAATGGACCATGATTCCTAGCACGAGAACACCAGAGATGCAGTCTTACTGCCACAACAAAGCCAGCTCCATGCTGGAGAGAAAGGACTGCTCAGGAGACTTCATGTTAGCTGTTTCTTCCTAACTTTTGTCGTAAGTTTGTGCAATTTCAACAGCATTTCAAATGTTACTGTGACAGTAAAGAGACAACTATTATTTCACCCTGGTATCCAGTGATAGGACGTGTGGGAACTGTTCAAAGCTGTGCCGGGGAGGTTTAAACTGGACATTAGGAAGCATTTCTTTACCGAGAGAGTGGTCGAACACTGGAACAGGCTTCCTAGAGAGGCGGTTGATGCCCCAAGCCTGCCAGCGTTTAAGAGGCATTTGGTCAATGGCCTTAATAACATGCTTTAACTTGGTCAGCCCTGAAGTGGTCAGGTAGCTGGACTAGATGATCGTTGTAAGTCCCTTCCAAGTGAAATATTCTATTCTATTCTATTCTATTCTATTCTATTCTATTCTATTCTATTCTATTCTATTCTATTCTATTCTATTCTATTCTATTCTATTCTATTCTATTCTATTCTATTCTATTCTTCTATTCTATTCTATTCTATTCTATTCTATTCTATTCTACTCACACAAATTGATGAAAGCTGGCACTTGCAATGCTTTATAAACCGTATTTAAAGGTCATTAAAAGAAATTTTACATGAAACAAATTCAGCTAATTCAGTGACACTCTTACTAACTGCAACATTAGTAACTTCATGAAATCTAAACCAGCAAAAAGCCCAATGAAGCACCAAATTTAAAACAGTGCCCTTCTAAACCCTAGAACTGAAAATCCAAGATATACCTGAAGACATTCAGGAGAAAGTCCTATACATTGCATGTCTCCCACTTTTTCTATACAGTTCTTAATCTGAAGTGCAATGGTACAGACAGCTTGTGAAATGGTGCATTTTCAGATTGTCAAAAAAGCTAATTATTTACAGTGTTTTATCTGCAGTGCATTTATTCTTAAAATGAAACAAAACATTGCACACGGTATTTTCTTCTGTCTTTTCAGAACTAATCTTTGTAGCTGTTTGAGTTTTTCTCTTTATTTTAATAGGTTTGCATATGTCTGCATCACTACCGAGTGACCTGAATTTTCTTCTTGCAGCCTACCATTGAAACGCGTGGTATCCAACACAGATCACACATTTGGAAAACAAGGTTATACCTATCTGAGTGTATGGATTGAGAACAGATAAGAAATTATACTGCATCAGAATGTGTATCTGTCAAAGTTCAGATAAATTTCAAGGTTTTAAAAGCACACCACACTTAGTAACTAGTAATAGCAATAGTGGGAGATTGTTGTGGGAGAAAATTTTACATGAAAAGAAGAAAACGCTGTAATCTTGTACTAAGCAGAAAATTATTTTTGTCCTCCTATTATTCTAGTAGGCTGGCAAAAGAGCCTTCATTTATTTTGTCTTTGAATATGCAAATGATAAACAGAAGCCTATTTTTGTAGGCATAAAGTCATTTTATACTGCTCAAATGATTTGCCCATCGACCCCATTAGCAGCAAATGTACCTCCATTGTGCTACTGCCCTACTTAATACTTCAGAAGACATAAGTTCTGATGCACCTTTTCATTGTGACTTAATGGATAAAGGATAAATTTTGAGTTTTAGTCTTCGAGCGACAAAAATTCTTTTGTCAAGACAGACATTTCTGGAGCTAACCTGTCAGAAAAAGGACTTAGCTGATACCTAGTATCTTTTCGTGAAGATAACTGGTAAACGACAAAGGTGATTTGCATTTCCCCAGCGGGCTACTAACAAAAATGATATTGGGTCCTCACTTTCTCTGACTGCGAATCTCATGTTATGGCTTCTGTGTGCACCAGGAGCCTTGTACTCACATGGGCTTCAAACTCCACACAACAGTACAGTCCTGCTTAGCTGTGTAAGAGGAATACCGTCCTAAGAAAGCACTATAAGAAACACAGATAATGTTTCCTTCTGATACATCATCTAGGAAAACTTGCTATTGTAGCTAACACAGGTAGCTGAACAAATTCTGTGTCCTCTTGATCTTCTCGTGTAGGTGAGATTCTACTCCTCACGCACTTCTGTGTCAGGATCATCTCTCTGTCAAACTAACATTCTCAGAAAGCTTTCTGTGGCATTTCTTTCCGTTACTACAGCACTGTTTTCATAAAGTGGTTAATCAAAAATACTAATTTTAAAATTATTATATAAAAGACAGCACTGAAAAAAGAAAAACATACTGTTGAGCATGAGGAGTTAAAAAACAAAAAGAGAATTTTGATTGTGATGTGTTATGATCCTGAACTTGTTCTCTTGCTCTTCTATACTGAAGATCTCATATGATACATTTTTCTGAATCTTTTTGGGCAAGAGTTATGTTTGCCTTCTTGGCTTGTGTGTATCTTGCTGGAACAACTGCATCTCACCACTGCCTTTGAACTATCTTTGCTTCCAAGTACATTATACCCTGCTCAGAGCAATAGCCTGCTGCAGATCTCTGATACATGGTTCCCACTATGCATGCACTGTGGAAAAACAGAGGCTTTCATTTTTCCAGCTTTTTAAATTTCATTTTGAAATGGGGGGTTTCTGTGTAGAAAGGTTATGTGCTCTTATGTATGTAACTATCAAACAGAGAAGTAGCATATGCCTCACAACCTGGTGAATGAAGAAAACTAAACACATTCCAAAGTGAATGCTCTGTGTCCGGGGAAAGGGATGAATATGTTGGTTTTCATCAACCTTTCTTCCTTTCAAAAAAGGAAGGGCAGGAGAGACTCTGCCTACACATTGGGTACTGCAGGCTTCAGCCAAGAGGTGGCGTTAAGGTGCAGTGCAATGTTCTCTTACCAAGACACCATTCATTCCTCAAAACCTGTTTTAACTGTAGCATGCCTGATGCCCAGAGATACATGAAGCAGTTAAGGAAATGAAAAATACAGTGTGGATTAGCAAAGAATTCAAAGGGCCAGCGGTCTGAGTTTAGACTGGAAAACTAAAGCAATTTATGCCTCCAACAACCATGTTGCTTAAAGTGTGCGTATCAGAGAGTTCCCCATGCAAGTTAGCATGCATCTGTGCAAACATGAACCAAGTGCTAGGTACAGCTATTAACTTAGATACTAGATTAGATACTACATACTAGATACTATTGTCTTAACTACAATGATGCATATTTTTGGCACGTATATGTCTCTTCAGAACACCTTCATTGTAAAAGAAGGCAAGTATTTCCAAGCCAAACAAATGGAGCCAGACCTATTTTGGAAACAAAGCAAAACAAAACAACTCACATTTAACACTGGTATGCAAACTCTTTGGTGCAGATGTATCAACAGCAGCTGTATTAACAAAAAGAAGGTTCAGTCCAATGAAATGCTAACATCACAAATAATCATACAAAAATGGATAGAGATGAAACTGATCATGCTAAGGTGTTGAATTCCCTGTGGAAATGTGGTACCAGTCTGCATAATATTAGCATTATTAATAATGCAGATCTACAAACCACCAAATCCTATTGTTTCCCTAGTGATGTATACTATTTTCTTCCTATTTCCTGCTATTATCTTTGCCAATGGTCAGCTCTCAAAAGCTAGCATAGCTTAAATGTAGTGAAGTTAGTTGAGTTACACCAACTACAATTACATCAACTGCAATTACACCAGCTGAGGATTTGACCCCTTGTCTTTATCTGGGTAAAAGCATAAGATAAGTGCTTCAGCAGTGCTGTTGTTGGTTCCGTATCAAACCTGGGTCTGAATTCTGTGGCTTTCACCCATCTTTACTTAGGTATAGAAATAAGAGCCAGTACAGCTACATTTATTAACCTTCATTTTAGTTTACAATTTAAGAAAAGCTGTACTAATTTTGTACTGGCATCTACTGCTACCCAGGGATGAGTAGCACAGCTGCTATCAGCCAGGGGAAACTGCCAAGTGATGCTCTAAGAGTGAGATTCAAGTTGTCCCTAGGCTCAAGGTCATCAGTTCTTCATCATCTTTCTAGCAATAGGAGTTATTGCTTATACAATTACATAGGCAGTTTTGTACACAGCATTTTCTGTTATTCGGTCATTTGGTTTTCATTTTTAAAGGTTAAATCAAGTGAGCTTCAAGGAACCAAGCCCTGTCACTCTACTGCTGCACAGTCTTCATTAAGTCATGTGTCCACACAGGAGATGGTATGGATGTTAATGGAGCTGTATGTCTGATTGCACGTACCTGGATATAGCTGAGGTATATGGGGAAACACTGTTCTTGACTGTGGAGGGAAAAGCAATCACCTAGAAGTTCAATATTCCAGTTTCATTTGAAGGACATTGACTCCATTTCCACCCAAAACACTTTTGTGATTACTGTCAAATGTCACAGCAATTTGGAGTTTGTACAAGTGCTCCAAACAACGTTTCAGACATGCAGGGCTAGCTACTGTCTGGAGTGAGGCCAAATACATTGTATTTAAAAAAGCAGCTGTATTTCAAAAAGATTGGAGAAAATTTAGAAGGATACCGGAGAAGGCCTTTAGACAACCCTGACCAGATTTTTCAGAGGCACAAAATCCCATCATTTCCTCTAAGGATGTACCGAACATGTGGCAAGTCAGCACATCAGAGCATCAAGGTATGTACAGAAAAGAACCTTGGTATCCTTGCACCATTGCAGTTTTTAATATGTATGCAAAAGTTTAGCTCTACAAGGAAAACCTGTAGAAATGACGAAGCACTATAATAAGTGAAATAAGTGTTTTAATATTAAAGGTTCCTGCTCTAGTACACTCCAAATATGACTTTTGAGAACTATAAGTTCAGATGGTGAAACACCTAAGAATTAGAAATTTTAACCACTGGAAATTTTGATTAGCACCTACTGTGAGAAGCTCTTTCCAGCTTAACTGAATTCTGCTACAGACAAGCAGGACTGACATTTGAAAAAAGAAAATTGAAACCTGCTTGGGAACAAAGCACTTGGCTCCTTTTATGCCAAGAATATCTTCTGTATATTTTCTTCTGAGCTTTAAGAATGCAATAGACAAAAAGACTGCAAAACATCTTTGTTTTCTTCCTTTTATTTTTTGATCTTTGCTCCCTCATTTAGGCTTCACCAGTTGAGAATAAAACAAATTTCAATTATATACGGCAGTCTTTGCTGCTCTTAATTAGTCCTGATGCTTCTGTATATTTATGAGCAATGCACTAGGATGTGAATTCTACAGTCCTTAGAGTCCACTGTTTCTGTGACATTAGCCATGCAAAAGCAAAAGTCACTGAAGTACGAAAGTATACAGCAGCAATCCAGCCTCCAGCTCCCAATATGAGTGGGATGGTCATGAACGGTAGCACGGTGGAGGTCATGAAATTTTTAAATAGTGGTTCTGATACCATGATAAAAAGATGCGCTAGATTTGAGCTAGGTGGTTTAAGATAAAGCACTTGGCACTGCAAATTGATGAAAGGATTGGCCTCCTGGCAAAAAATGCAGCAGCAATCATCTCATCTATTGTTCAACAGCTATGTATTATTATAAAGCTCACTGCATGTTATCGGTGAATTGTTTGGTTACTGGGGCCTTGGGAGCCCAGGGACTGGAAGTCTTGCAGTAACCTAACTATGGCTATGACCATTCAACTCCAGTTGTTTTCATCTGCACCTGAAGCACCAGGAAGTCTACACAGCTCCAGACAACTGACGGAGGACTTTTTTTTATTCCAAATTCTCTTTCTAGCAGTTTGCAGCTATTTACAGGAGGGAGAGTATTTGAAAAGCCCTCTCAAACATGACTGCATGCTGATGGAACTTCCCTCTAGGTTATTTAGGACTGACACAGTAACTTTCTAAACATCAAAAGCTGTAACCTCACTGTTACTCTTCAGTGGTTTCTCCCGATTAAACAAATACCTGCCCTAGTTCTCATTTTACCTTTCCTTCTAGTCAACTGCCATATACATCTAACCAGAAACCATTATGAAAATAACACAGGGAAGTGAAATAGTATTTCCCTTCCTAACATGAACTTGTCATTTTGTGAAGCAGTTTGACTCTGTAGACTTTATGCTTCTCAACAGTTAGGATTGCTTCTCCCAAGACAAGGTTACAGTTCCAATTGAGTGTTCTACGTATCTCCTCTTTTAGGGCACACCATGTTATGCCTCACTTTTAAATCCTCCTGTACCTCTTGAGTTGGTGACAGGGAGAGGGAGGAAAGAAAGGGGAAGAAATTCAGCAGCCAGCCAAAACTAAGGGCAACAAACATACCCTTGACTATGATTTCATCTTTCAGCTACATAGATATTGTCATCATTAAAGACTGTACATACCTTTGGCAGACATCAGTTTCTTGTAATGAGCAGCCATGTGAGCTTGAATGATGTACTGGTTGGAGAGCTTGCAGGAAGGTCTGGGAGAAAAAGCTGCAAGAGGGAAAAATCTTAGTTCATTCAACGGGGCAAGAAATGTCTCGGGCAATAATGGCTCTGAAAACATTTTAATATTTATTCTCTCCTGCTTGCAATAAAGGCAAGTCAATATTCATTCATTTATTTCAAAAAGTAAGGGTAACACAAAATGTAACATGAAAAAGTGGTAAATTATTCTTATTTTGCATAGTTTTGAATACCTGAGAATTATGGCTTGCAATAAGTAATGTATGAGCCTTGGATATTATAGAACTCTGGAGAATAGTACAGGATCTCACTGTTTAATATCTGATATAATAAAAAGCATTTACATTTTGAAAGATTTAATACTAGAAGGTAGGACAAAGTACTGTAAAAAACTGCATATGAATATTTTACCTCTTGGTAATACCAGGCCTACCTTTACCACTCTATAGTGAGGAATATGGACTGGATACACACAAAGACAGAAGTAGGGCCAGAAAAGGAGCCAGGACGTAGAACAGAAATGTGTTACGCACAGCCTGACCATGACAGTCCTCTGAATCTCTAACCCACAAGACAGATTAGGAAGAATTTGTCTCTGTATCTGACATAAGTTCATTAGCCCAGGAAAAAAGTCAAGAAGCCGATAAGCATTTACTTGTTTTAAATTTTAACCTGGTAGCGCAGCTGAGATAAATCATTGTCTTTCAATGTGTTTCTGAACAAAAATATTATTTCTGGATTCCTTCTCAAATCATCAGACAGGATTTGTAGATGGAACATTGCTAGCAAATAATATTAAAAAATAAACAGAATACTGGAGATCAGAAATCTAACATGCCTTTGGCCTTCCATCCACAGACACAGAATAGCCCTCACATAGAGATAATCAGCCCATCCGACCTGTTCAGATTTGGCTTTCTGACACAATGAAGTAAAGGATTGTTTCATTGTTCATGTCCCCAATATACCATTTCAGTTAATGACTTATTTTCAAAGTTTTTATTGTATTTTGAAAGAACAGGAGACATTGGGTTGAGAGTCTGGGAATCAATCCTTCTAACCTCGGTTTGGCTGCTTTCTTGCTGTGTTGCTTTTCCTTGTCTAAATCTCTTGCTTACCAAGTGAGACAGTGCTACAAACTGTTTTTCACTGCCAAGGAGTTTGACTACATCCACTTTATTGTATCATCTTCTGAACAAGCACCATAAGAAAGAACAGGACACAACACCTAATGCCATATTTATTGCTTCATTTAGTATTATTTACTAATGTGCTCCTGCAAGTGACTAAAAGCCTGCCAGAAGGGCACTGGCATGAAGACCTGCTTTCAATAGCCTGTCCAGGAGCAGCATCACATCCCAACATGACCAGCAGGAGAAAGGTGGTGCTACTTCTGCTCCAGGACCATCCATTCTGATTGTTCTTCGAACACGTAGGCACAGCCAGAGTGCTTACACCATGACACAAACAGGTGCAGAGACATCAACAGAAATAATGTTTCTAAAGCAATGGAGAACTTGGTGCAAAATTATGACCAAACTGCATTTATCTCTTGTCTCAATGAAATTTAGCATAAGTAGTACAGGTGCCACAATGGAATCTGATGCTTGAAGCAGACAAATATAAAGCTCACGAAATTTCTAATCATGAGCATTTACCATGTGTCCAATTTCAATCAGGGAAACCACTCGTGTGTCAGTACCGTAGTAAAGAAATCAAATAGTTAAAATCAGTACTACTCTGTTTCACAGCTTTTACGTGCTTGAGACCAGTAGTTATTCACGTCCAAAACTTTGAAAACTTAATTTTTTTCATGAATTTTGCCAATTGTGCTGGAACCTCCTGCTGGCAAAAGCAACTGGAACAAGCTCTTCAGTAATATCCAGCGCCATCCCTCAGTACCGTAGTAAAGAAATCAAATAGTTAAAATCAGTACTACTCTGTTTCACAGCTTTTACGTGCTTGAGACCAGTAGTTATTCACGTCCAAAACTTTGAAAACTTAATTTTTTTCATGAATTTTGCCAATTGTGCTGGAACCTCCTGCTGGCAAAAGCAACTGGAACAAGCTCTTCAGTAATATCCAGCGCCAGACCTAGCTAGTGTAAAGTGGGACAGCTCTACTGAGTTCAAGGAATGGCAATGCCCTAAATCACAGCAGCTAGAGGCTCTTGTCACTAAGGAAAAGAAAATAGTATTTTGGGAAATGCCCCAAATCTTTCCCTGATCGGCAGTGACAGCCTGATTTCAATATACGCAGTGAAAAAGACAGCATGACAGAAGAACAATGTGACAATCCAAACAATATCAGAGGATTAAAAAGGGATGGAAAATCCATTTATAAAAAGAACATTCTTCTCAAAATGAATTACCACCCCAAATTTGAAATGCTGAAGATATACAAGGCACTACTAGTTTAATCTAATTCTTTTTCTTTCATAAAATCTAACTCTATCCTGTGTCCAGAAAATTATTAACATTGTGCAATAAGTAGCGTTGTGGTTATTCCTATGTAAGGAAAAAAAAGTAAATTCTTTTCTTTGCCAGAGACTTTCTGTTGAACTTTGGCAAGTCATTTTGTTTTTCTGTGTCTCAATCTCTCTCAAAAGAGGATATGAAAAAACATATCCATTTCTCAAAGAAGATGTTTTAAGGATAAAAACAATAAAATGGGGAGATTTAGTGGGTGCCCATCTAAGTACTTCCCACCCCTAGAGAGGGTGATCTTATTTGAGCTCATTGGAAAGTTCACACTTTTTAACACTTTTTTGTTTTCTTTTACATCTTTGAATAACTTCAAATTGAGGGAAAAGTTAAACAGAAATCTTCCAGGAATTTTAAGTAGCCCTGTTATGAGGCTCTGTTGACGGGGCAAACACACGACAGGTCAAACTGAAACAGCCCTTTTGTGCGCTGTAAAGACAGGCAGGGTTCTCAAGCCCATGTCTGAACAGAATCAAACTTCTGTATTTTCTGCTGCCTTGCACAGATCTCATTTACCTGCAACAGTTAGCAAATTGCTTTATCCAAGTTTTCAACATTTCAGAGTTTCAGCATTTTCTATATATGAGCATAGATCTACCTACAGAAAGTTGCCTGCTTTTGAAAACCTTTCTGAACTCTGAGTACTATTGTACTTTCAAGACATTTACATCTTGCTTCTATATATGAGGAAAGATCTCCAGGACACACAGATCCAAGAACGAGCAATAACGAACAGTGACAACTCTCTCAACACTGACTCTTTTTATTTCCTATTTTGTAATGACTTTCCTAGTAATTTATTATAGTCCTGAATGTGTAGTTGTACGATGACTAATTTACCTAGTTTCCACTGATTGAATTGCAAGAGATTACTTCTGCAAATCATGTCTGGAGAATATATCATGTCCAGAGCTATAATGTCATATCATAAATCCAGTCGTAGCAGTATTAAAGTTTGACTGATACACAATGACAGTGATAAAACATGTCTTTTCCATGTAGCTGAAAAACAAAAATATGCTTTTGAAACACACAAGAGGTGACTTTGCTCCTCACCAGACTGCTAATTCAAAGCCACTACTTTTTGTCTCTTATAGGAGCAAAAAAATGCATGTTCTCAAAAACATGTCAACTATTTTACTCTTTAAAAGACTACTGTGACTGCAGTGCTGCTATACCGCAAATAGTTTATCTTTATACCATTGCTAATTGCTAAATCCTACAGGTGGAAATTTCACAACGTGGGGACAAAGCTACATGTACTTATAATCAACAAATAAAAACTTTTCAGTGGTACTTAAGCCTCAAAAGCTTGGAAATATCAAATTCTCATCTACCCTTCACATTACTGGCAAGCGGGAACCATCTCTGCAACATCCTTGGCTTTGCCTTTTGTAAACTGATGATAGAAGTATCTACCTAGCATTGCAAGGAAAGAGCTATCTCGCAGCATAAGCAGTAATTCAGAGTTATGGTCCTGCATCCGTTTGTATCTGTCTACTTCCTCATCCTGTATTTATAGCCTAAATTTGGAGGGGAGAGGGACCACCTTTTCACTCTGTGTTTGTCTCAGAGAGTGTCTCAGAGAGTTTTTCTCTGTGTTTGTGCAGAGTGAAATGCCTCTGACTGCAGCTGGGCTTCGTGAAGGGAGGGACAAAGGACAAAAAGGACAAAAATGGCGGGCGGTGGTGCTAGCGGTGGTGGTGTGTTTGCCAGCATCTAATTAAGGACTGAAACTGTATGGATCTGAAGAAGGTGTGGTGGAACAGCATTTCTGAGAAGGGAAGCTTCAGGCAGAACAGCTTTCTAGCAATTCTTCTACAGGTGCTTGGCAAAGATCCTGACCAGGAAAGCTGCTTGCCTGAATTAAGAAGGTGAGATTTTTGTAATAGCAGATACTAGAAGCACTTTTCTACTTTACATTGTTTCAATAATAAAATATGTATTTTTAATGATCTCATAATATTCAAGCTGTTACTCCAAAATTGGAGCACATAGGCACCTCTCAAGTAATAATTTGAATACTTACGGCTACTTTTGAGACTCATGTGTCCTCTGAAAGGTCCCATCATGGAGTACGTAGGCACCATGGCTATCTGGGACCCTTGGTAGGGAAGGAAAATGTATTGGTTACATATTACGGAAGCATTAAGAAATCTGATTATCTTTCTGCAGGTCCTATGGGGATTACAGAAGAGTCATCTCCTGGCCAGAATGCTACACTACAACTGACCCAGGTATGAAAAGGCTGGCACTTTCGAGTTTCCTTTCCTTGCCAGATTACTTCTGTTTGTTTTAATCCCTACCAATTAGCATGACCCTTTTGACCAGATACTCTGAGAGAAAATTCCCTGTTACAACAGCATCTACATGGCAGTTTTCTGCAGGCCACAAAAATGAGCCATGGCATTGCGCAAATGTCACATATTTTGCAATCTGAAAGATCGTCTCTGCTAAACATAAATCTTCAAGGCAAAAGAAGGAGCAGCTCAGTATGCTACTGTGCTGCTTGTGCCTAAGGGAAGCAGTGGGTAAAAAAGCGTAACATTAAAGATTTTTCTAAAGATATTCCACGAAATAGTATAGGCGCACAGCACAGAAGCCAGACCTAGAAAAGCCAGGCCCAACACAGCAAAGTAAGCAAACATGCCCCCTCTCATTTCAAATTAAGGGCAAGCTGCAAGAACACAAATTCCAAATACATGAAATTCTGCCCATTTTATGAAGATATGGCCCACTGCTGACAGCTGAATTCATCTCAGATGAATTACAGGGTAAATTTTACTGTATGCCTTAACAGCTGAAGGGGCCAAGTCTCAATTTCAAAAGCCACTTAGGTTCGCAGAAGTCAGACAGACACAGATTCATAGGAAAGCCAGGAGATTTCAGTCCCTACCTGTCCAGTGGTATGGTTTTCAACACAATCATGTTCCTAACTCCCACTAAAATCAAGGTGAAGGTGGTACCTTAATTTGCAAGTCTAATCATGGAGACTAAACTTCAGTCCTCATTTTTAACTTACTTTTAACTTAGTGAAATGATTTGTCTATATGCAAAAGTTCCAGAAATAATTTGAATTATAATTTAAATAGACTTTTTCCAGTTTAAAAATTTCTTTTGGTTCAGCTTAAACCTATTCCTGGTTAACTTGAAGCAAGCCAGTCACCAATGCAACATGCATGCATAATCTTCTCCACCAGATAAATCTTATCACTTTAAACCACATTAAAAGTCCATGCTTCTTAAGCAGATAAGCCAGCTGGCATATAGGAGTCTAAAGCTCAGTATCTTTATACTCCAAAGGTTTGTCTACCAGCAGAAGTGGCTTAACTGTGAACTTATATTTGCCTGATTAGATTTGCGAGTTGCAAAGGAAACATCTCCTTAGAGATGATCCTGAATGTCAAAGGACATGCCAAGTGCCATCAGAACTAGAAAAATCAATGCAAGTCTTTCTTTGGTTTCAAGGCAACGTTGTAATTTCGGGGAGGAACCAGGAGTGTCTGACTCTTAAAGAATGAAACCTTGACTTCTGTTCTCATATACACATTTCAGGATAATTTTTGCCCTAAAAGGCATTGCCGCAACTTCACAAACCTTATGCTTATACAGCTATAACGAAAACCTAAGGGCAGGGACTTCAGAAAGTGATTACAGGTTTTGGATCTTGATTTGGCGACACTTGACGAAGAGCCTGTTCTTTCAGAGAGTGCATTCTCAACCTGTTCTGAAATTCAGGCCTCACCATCGGTAGCTTAGTTTTTGGCAAAATCACCTGTCTGGGACAGCCTTCTTAAAAATAAAAGGATGCAGGTATCAGAGAGTATCATAACAGTGTTCTCAGAACACAAAAGGTGGAAAGATTATGAGCAGTCCTTTTTTGGATCAGATCTGCCACCTTAGACCACAGGCTTAAAATGAAAACACTATGAAATAAATGGGAGCTGAGTAAACGTTATTGCTTTTCTTCTGTGCTCATATTTCTAATTGTCATGGATCCCTAAGTTAATAAAATCATCAAAAGGTCAGTTTATTTTTTTTGTCTTTTGAAAACATCCTTCTATAGTCACAACAGGATATGGACAAAGGAAGTTACTGCTCTCAAATCCAAGGTAACACATCAAAATATTTGATTATTTTTTTAAAATTTTATTTATTTAGATATATTCCCTAAGCATTTTTATTCATGTTTTGAAAACTAGTGCAACTTAATCATAGCTTCATATATACTGGCTAAAGACTTAAAAGCAAAATAGTTTAGCTTCATCTCACTGTATATTACTAATAATCATTTTGATTCTTTAATTTCTTTTGAAATATAGATTATCTCTGGCTAAATCCTCATTTCTTTTGGCTTTTTCTTTTTTATGTCAAACATCTGTGAAAGGCATCACAGATAGAAGGATACAATACTGAAAAGAGCTCTTAATCATGTGCAACTTTAGAACAGAGAGTAATTCTTTATCTTCTTGTGTCCGATCCTACCATTTTAGCTCAACAATTACTCCATTATGGTTTCAAGTGGAAAAACATCAGTGGGAAACTCCTCTGAGTGAGGACAGATAAAAATGGAACAAGCATGTATCAAAAATTGTAATTGTTTGACCCAAATACATTTAATTTACTATGTGCATGCTATGTGTAACACCTGACGCAGGCACTAAACAGCTGTTATGATTGAACACAGTCACAATAATGGCAGATTTTTAGGTAACTAGTGCTTTTCATGTGCATTGACAGCAGTTAACTCATGCAATAATGTTGCTGCTGTTGTTTGAACTCTGGTGACTTCCTGAAGTCTCAATCAGATCACTGTCCCAGGCTCTGTACAAATAGTCAGTCACTCATTAACATACCCAAAGAGTTTACAACTGAAGTTTGCAAACCAGATAAATAGCAGGTGGGGAAAAAAAGCATTGTCTTCATTTCAGAGGCTGAAACAGAGTAAGTGATTTGTTCATTGTAACAAGAGCAAGAGAGTTAGTGGCAGAGAAATGAAACTTGATTTCCTGAGTACCAGACCAGTGCCTAAACCTCAGGACATCTATTTTCATCTTTATCTAAATATCTAATATGTGGAATTTTCTTTCTCATGAGAGGAAACACTGCATAGTTTCCGTAGCTGCAACCATTTTTGACTTATGGAGCCCTAAAAGCTTCTAGGAATGGTGTGTTTCCCCATAGAAAGCCATTCAAAAAGGAAATGATTTTGGCAAGAGGTACTTTGAACCAGTGAGATGATAGTATAAAACCTATTGTGGTCAGGTTACGTGATGCATTGTGGTGGTCCAATACCACACACGGAAACAGAGCATATCCAAGGTGATGCCACTAGCAATACACTCCAGTTAACTTCAAGATCAGGCCTTGAGTGATGAACACCCTTTTCCAGTGCAAAGTGTCTGATAGCGAAACAAGGGAACTGTCGGATGGAGTTTCTGAATCCGAAGGGTACAGTCTCTTAAAAGCACTAACTTGGCAATGCTCCTTACTACGAGCAGAAGTCCTGTTGGCTTTACACACAGACTTTGTAAAACCATACTTTAGTACTATTGCTAAAATAATTCAGCAGCTATGCAGATGCTATTATTTTTTGCCTTTTCTTAGAATGAAAACAAGTAGTATATAGCCTTTGAAGGAATGGTGTTAATTTTTGTGAAGCTTTTCATTTGAGTCATAGCAAACTGAGAGAGAGCAGAGCTTCTGCCTCATCTCTGCTTAAACTCAGGTATAGTAACAGAAGCTGCTGTGTTTTGGGATAATTTCAGAAAGGAGGACTTTCCTAAATCTGTCATAATTTATGACCACCTCTGTTAAACCTGTGTAAGACACAGTAGGGAATCTGTACCGCATACTCAGTAGTTACCTATCCGACTATAAATTAGGCCCTGATCTTTGCAGTCATTAGATAAGGGAACAAGTCCCAGATCTAGCAGAGGCTCATTTCTATTTAATGATGTGTTTTGTTGTCAATATAGTCTCTTCAGTTTCTTTGTATTTTCTGCATTTCTGTAATACCTGAATCTGTCTCCCTACACAAATGCTGCAGCAGTTACTTTCATTTGTGCCAAACTGCTTTAATTTCACTGGATTATAATAAAACAATTCAATCAGTAAGTGTTATACTTTGCTATTTTACATCAATGTGCCATTCTTTTAATAGGAGACCCAGGCTGTAAAATATATGGAAGAAAAATCAGGTCTTCCTCATAGCAGACAGATAGATACTAAAATGCCTCACAGGGAATTGTTTCTGTTGAATATAAAACACAGCACACCTAAAAAGGTGACAGTAAAAGTGCTGAATGGAAGTTAGAGAAAAGAGATGCTTTTTTACATTTTAGCTAATAATGATGCACAGATACAACATGACATTGCTAATGGCATTCACAGAAGACGTAAAACAGACTCTTTTTGAATATTTTGAATTATGTACGATGAAATAGATTAAAGCGTACAGCTAGGCAGTTGCTGCTGAGAGAGGATCGTTCTCCAAAAACAAGGGGTTTGATTCTGTAGCTTTGTACTTGCCCCCAGTAAGCTGCTGAGCAGCATCAGCCCCCAGATTTGCAGGGCTTTGTGTGCTGCAAGATTTGGCTCTCAGTACAACAAAAGTTAGTGACAAGCGCAATTTTTAAGACGGTTTCAACATCAGCCTAGTCTCCTGTACTATTATCGCTAGTGATAGACTATCCTGTTTCACATATTCATACTTAAGGATTTATCACTGCATACTATAGTGGGTTAAAAATTAGCCACATATTAGGCCGTTCCTATTGATGGGAATGTGGAAAGTTTAGCATAGTTTTGAAACAGAAGCAGATCTGATCATACATATTAAGCAGGTGAATTTATGCTTGAAAACGTTCTCAGGGGTTTTCTATTGATAGAGTAAGTTTGGGTAAAAAGGAGTGGACCTTCATCCACAGCAATACAGAACTACAGTATTTGAGATATGCGTATGGCATTTAGCGTTCAGAACTGATTATTAGATATGCATTATTTGTCAGCATCCTAAAATCCACATTAATTTCCTAGTGGACTGGAATCACTCTGGGTCCATATTTGAATGCCTGCAGAAGCCTGCATCTCTCGTCAGGCATCAGATACGGAAGCAGCATTCACAAACTTAATCCAGAACGTTAAAACAAACCCAACTTGACTATTGTTTGTGCAGCACTTTAAAGCTGATTGAAAAAATTCCAGAAAAACAGGACTTCTGCGTGCACTTTTTGTCAGTTTGTCAAAATAGAAATATTTCTCAAACAAAGAACAGGGTTTCACTGAACTACAGAAATAAGGCCTGCAAGGAATCCCGCCGGCTCACCTGGTGGGCTGCGGGAGAGCGCAGGCTCCCAGGACCCACAGCTCCAAGGCAGTCCCACCGTATGGCCTCCCCTCTGTCGGGGACTGCAGCCACTCCAACACCTGCCGTTTCCACGTCTGCCGGCTTTGTGGAAGTAGCAGGGCCATCCTCTCTCTCTTGTGACCCCGAAAGCTACACGTCACATTTGGCCTTCCAGTTGAGCAGCAGGAAACCTGAGACCTTTGAGAACTCAGCTTATGCCCAGGCTCTGAGTCTTGAAGCCCTGGGGGACCCTCCTGGGCTTCTCACAAGGGGTTTGATTCTGTAGCTTTGTACTTGCCCCCAGTAAGCTGCTGAGCAGCATCAGCCCCCAGATTTGCAGGGCTTTGTGTGCTGCAAGATTTGGCTCTCAGTACAACAAAAGTTAGTGACAAGCGCAATTTTAATTCATTCTAATAAGTCATCGTTTATTTTCCTTAATTTTGGACCTTCGTGTGGAACAGGAGTTCTGCCACTCAAATGCCTCTACTAAAGCCTACCATACTTGTACTGGATGAACACTCTGATATTTGTACTTTGTGGTATTTAATTATCTGATATCTTAAACTGCATGATTAACTATTAAGAGCTGGAGGCAAATTAAGCAACTGTTACAGTTATATAAGCGATACCCTAGAGAGCCCCTATGAAGATATGTATGAACCCATACCCAGGCCATCCTCCCACTGATCCGCAGGATCCAATTTTAGCCGTGTGCTTGTCAGCTGCAAGGCCCCTCAACGGAGCAAAGACGCTCCTTTGCAAATGCCTTTGCTGTCACTGGGTGGCATCCACTTGTAGCTACAGAGAAAACATGGAGAAGCAAGGAGAAACAGATGAAAGGAGAAAGATCAGGGCAGTCCTTCATCAAATATCTTTGATGTAAGGGGGAGATGTTATAGTTTGGGTATCTGTACAGGCAGAAAAATAAGAACAGAAGACAAATAATAAGAAAACCATGAAAGCACGTGGAAAAATTATGACTATGCTCTTTATTCTCTCTCTCTTTTCACTAACAGAACAGAACATGGTTTAACTAGCAATATATTTTAGGAGGTTGTCTTTCTTTTTATGAGAGCTCAGACATTTTCACTCACTTCTGCATGTCATTTCTGGGTAGCTGCATACAGATCAATTATTTCTTCTCATCCAGGACAGATTCATAATTTCCTAATAACGCTTTCAAGATTCTTAAATAAATAGAAAAAGCATCATAATTGTATCAGCCCTTTTATCCCAATTAAATAGCTGAGGGTTGCTCAAGTACTGATTAGCCTATATTCTTGCCCCGCAGGATAAAGAATCACTCTTATTGGGCTTTTCATGGGCCAGAGCTCATCTGCAAATTGTTGTCCTTTACACAGTATCCAAATGAGAGAAGTTCTTAACAGCAGGGAGTCTATTCATTAATATATAAACTCAAGTTGATGAAGAACAAATTACTTGATTGCCTGAGAAAGTAACTGAGCTACCTCTCAAGTACGCAGCCATGCTGTGGTAGCTCATGGATTTCAGCGGGCAATACACTCAAGTAGTTATTTCAATAAAGGCAGGAACCCTTTTCTGAGTTTCTAAAATAAGCACGTTGTAAGTGAGGCACTTTAGATTGCATTTATCAACAAGAAATATGGCCCCATCCTGGGCAGGTAAAAGCAAGATATAAATAAATTTATGCTGTCTCTGCTGATGGATATGAACCTGCTGCTGGCACATTACTTCAGTTATTTTAGACTCCTTTGAAAATTCAAGCCCTAAAATCACTTCTACCCCTCCCTGCGCCTTCCAAAACCCTATTTCTCTTCTTCTCAGCAGGGAGAAGGCTGACTTTAGCAGGATGGGTGCAATACAGTCTCTCCCTTCTCCCAGTGCCCAAGAGTCGCCTTGGACACGGGCTATACCTCAGAAGTATCCCTTTCTCCACTGACTGGGAGGTATGTGGCAGCATCCAGCCAAGGATGTGCAGCCTATTCCACCAGCGTACTTTGCTCTCCCCCAGAGCAAATGCTTTCTCTCTATTCCCTGTGAAGAGGGCCAAGTGCTGTGGCAGTGGAAATTTCCTTGAGCTTCAAATGGCTATGAAGGAAGGATTCTGCTGCCATGACTCTGCAGCAATGTTCTATCTACCAGACTGGAAATGACTTTAGGAATATACTTACAATTAGTGCATAACTTAGAGCATCAAAGACCATGATGTGTACCTTTTTCCCTTCCAATCTGTCTTGTCTACTTAAACCAGAGGTTTAAAGTTTCTCAGGGCAATAGTTGTCCTTCACTCTATGCAGACGTGTGCCTTGCAAAATGAGTCTTGATCTGTCACATTTAAACATTAACACAGCACAACCAGCAAGTCACGAGAAATAATCTAAGTACAAATAAGCATTGAAACATGAGATGGGTGCTGTTAGAAAACTCTGAGGTTTATGTGTCCACCGTACTGGTTAGCCAAACATTGAAGGCCATTTTTCCCCAAAGGGCTGAGAAAGGAAAAAGGAAGGAGGGAGGGTGTTAGGGGAAAGTATTGTACTCTTGTCCCATTCTTATACTTTCCCAGGCATCTATTAAGGCCAGTATGGGAGACATATTTGACTAGATGAACTTCTAGTCAGATGTAGGGCACCACTGGTGAATTGTTTTGCCACTTTTCAGCCTTCTTTACTTATAAATTATAAATGGTATTATATATAATGTAAATGTTAAATTAGAAAAAGCTATTCAGACTCAGTTTCTTCTGTCAGTAAAGCTTGGCTGAGAACTCCTCTCCACTGTTTTGAGCAAGATAAAGCCACAGGCTGCATCAGGGCCACCGACCTACACCCAGAAGAAACCCAAACTCTACCAGACTTGCATGTTTTATTTACTGTTTGGTTTCCTCTTGCCTATAAGGGCAGAAACTGGAACTAATGCCTAGGCGGGGGGGGGGAAAAAGAAACAAGGACAGAGCAAATGCACTCTTAATTAACAGGCCTTCATACAACATATTCTGTTAATTTTATCCTAGTGTTTAGATGCCAAGGACTGGCAGAACACGTGTGAACTATATTAGTTTAAAAACAACAATGTAACTGAAAAAAGAAATTAAATCAAAAGGATGAAAAAGAGCACAGAAAAGAATATTTAACCATAGCAGCTGGTAACTGCTGTCTCTTCTCCCTTGAGTTTTAGATATTTTTTCCTGTACTTGACTGGATTTCCTCTGCTGATGCACATGCTTTGACTTTTTCTACGTGACATGACATTGGTATGTTATTGCCTGACAAAGCAAGAAATTTTGAAGACAACTTCTGTTCTGTACAGTGCAGAATTACTGAATTTTCCCCCTTTTTGTCAGGTATGATGCATTGTCAGATGTAACGAGTGTTCAGTACAGTTGCTGGAACTACAATATTACATGAATGAACTAAATGAATAAGTCTATCATTTATTTTGTTAGGACTTTGACAAAATAATTTCATTCCATTAAATTGTCATGCTATTTATTATTATTCTGCTATTTCTATTTTCCAGTTTTCAACCCACAGGACTGTAAATCATCATTGATGTGCCATGTGGTAGGTCAAAGGTGACCATCTTGAACATAAGATCTTCACAAGGAACTACAGTTCACATTTGAAACCTGCTGGCTCACAGCAGTTAGCTACAAGTTTCAGCAGTTCACAAAGGTAATACAGCCTCTTCCTGCAGCAGCTGCAGCAGATAGAAATAACAGACTGATGGTTGAAGAGGAGGAAAAAAATTTGGGAACTTTTTCTTTTCTTTATGTCACTTCAGGGGCATGCTGTGCACTTGGTGGGGCTGCCAGGAAGCTTACTACAGCACCTTCGGCGCTGGTGAGGAATAATCAGTGTCAGGTGTCACAAAGCAAAGTCAAGATGGGCCGCAACTGTGGCCACAACAGTGACAAAGGACGGTGAAGCACTGGATGCTAGCAAACTGGAAATTTCTCCAGAGTAGGCAAAAAGCTCCCGGTGGCCAAAAGCCAATAAAACAGCTCTGCTGCATCTAGTCGTAAAGCTTCTAGCATAAGGACAGCAGGAACAGCAATGTGTCTGTTCCTAAATGCCAAAAAACCCCTACAGGAGGATGTAAGAAGCCCAATTCAGGGGGTAACTACAGAGCCAGTATAAATCACTGAGGATATGAACACTGTCACTTCAAGAAGTGTAACTTTTTAGCGACATATGTCAATAAAACGACTGCTCTTTTGTATCAGAACTGCAGTCCATCTAGTTCAGCATCCTACCACCTGGATCCTGCCTTTCAAGTACCTGAAAAAACCCTTCAGCAAATATATATGTATATAAACCAATCTGTTCTTGTCCTTATACTACATCTTCTAACACCCAGAAGTTACCTTCTGAATAAAGGAAGAGATTTATTATTCTTCCCAATAAATCTATTAGAATTCATTACAGAGTAGTTGATACATCAGTTTGTGTCATCTCTAAACACAATCGAAAGGATGAGAAACAAGGTCTTGGTATTTATCAATACTTTGTAGTATTAGCAATAACTTCAGCAGCTGCCTTGAAAGCATTTCAATTCCTCTAAATCGCTAAGTAATATTAACATTTGCAAATTTTCCAAATACTCCTCCTGTTAACTGTATACTGTAACACTTCAACTAATGAGGCCAAATGAACAACTTCCAAGTTTTAAATTAAATAATTAAAGACAGCCACTGATAACAAAATCTGCTGAGATAAAATTAAACCTACGATTTACAGCCAAATTCTCTAAAGTTATACTATCACAAAGTTAATGTGGTATTGAAGGACAGGGAAAAATATGTTATCAGATATTAATGATAAACTCAACCAGGGTTGAGACCAACAAGTTTTTGGGAGAATTATAAGTTGTAAAGTTAGCATCATATATTTGTGCGGTTTTGGCTTGACTAATCAGATATTGCAGGATGAAAGTAATGATATTATAATGCTTCTTTCCTGAGTGACAGACATAAAAGCTTTCAGTAAGAATTCACTTCACATGCAGAATGCGGCCAACCAGTTGTAACTAACCAAAAGAGCTGAGACTTTCTCATTATCTTAATGGATAAGACTGCCAGCACCAGCCAGATTTTTAAGTCTTTATTTACCTACCTGCACCTTTATATTCCTTGGTGTTTCTTAGAAAAGATCTTAGGTCTCCACATTTTTGGGCAACTGACAGCTCTTTGTACATGAATAAGCATGTTTCTTATGCTGTGTAACCGTTTCATTTATTTAGATAGGAACTTTTAAATTTTGTTGCAATTTCTTGATATTTTTCATATTATGTTAGTCAAGAAATCATCAGGACACATTTTTGCGTATTTTCATTTCTTTGTAATTCATTAAAAAAAGAAAGGTAGGGAAAAACACCCCATAAAATCTGTTTTCCATTTTTATCCTTTACAAAATTGGCCCAGTAAAATACTTAACAAATGTATAATGACTGTAATAGGCAAGTACATTTTACTTTTGATTTTCAATCACCATTGTAAATTTGCTTCCAGCTCCAGCCCCCACTGAAGTCCATAATGATGTTGACATTGACTTCAACAAGGTCACAATTTGATCCTCTAGAAGCTCATGGGTGTTTTCAAGCAGAAAGTATGAAGAAATATGGGCAGGTATGTGTGTGTTTGTGAGAGCAACAGAGAGGCCACACCTCTGTCTTGTATTCAAAAACTATGTACTCAACTAGTTTCTTCAAATACCATCAGGGCTTGGCTGAAAAAGACTGTGTTGGCAGCTAAAGACTTTGTAAAATGAACCCTCCAAAATGTGTAGCGAAACTGGACTATTGCAATTAAACTTGCCATTTTCTGAAAAAAGCCATTTTCTGCTAGCAGTTCAACAAAAAAAATGTACCTAATTACAATGAATCTCTCTGAAGTGGGACTGAGTTTCTTCAGATGCGTGAACATTTGCAGTAGACTACTGGCTATGCTACTGCAGCAAAACGCTGTCTGTCTTCACCATGGAGACCCATCTCTTCTTCTCAGTAAGAAAATGACCTATAGTGAAGTGGGACGGTTTTCTGTTTTTTTTGTTTATTTGCTTTTTCTTATCTTCTCAAATGATGCAAGACACAGGTTAGATCAGAACGCAAGCAGAGCATTCAGTAGGACAAAGTGACATTGTTTAAAACTACAGCACCATTAAACTACCAGGCTTTACAGCCACATGATTTTTTTTTCATTGTGCAAGCAAGAGCATTCCTGTTACAAGGGGAAATTAGTTAACAGAGCGAGATCATACAGCATAGTAGGGGAGCCCTGCTGTTGCTTGCTGAAAGAACGTCAGAACTGAAAGGAGGCGGTATTAAATGTAATTCCCTGCTGCTCGCTCTCTTAAGGCACAGGCAGCTCTCTACTGGAGGTCTGCTAGCTGCAATCAAAGTTTGCCCTAAGAGACCTTCTCCACCATAAAGCCATAAGCAGCAGCAACAGCAGACTATAAAGCTCTTATTAAATTTAAGCACAATCCTGTAAGTCTTAAGCGAAGGAGGATCCTCAGCTCTGGCACTTCTGAGCGATCTCTACAGGATTTCACAAAATCACGGAGTAGGTGAGGTGGGAAGGGACCTCTGGAGGTCAGCTGGTCCAACCCCCCTGCTCAAGCAGGGCCACCCAGAGCTGGTTGCCCAGGGCCATGTCCAGATGGCTTCTGAATGTCTCCAAGGATGGAGACTCCACTGGGTAACCTGTGCCAGTGCTCTGTCACCCTCACAGGAAAGAGTGATTCCCGATGTTCAGAGAGACCCTCCTGTGTTTCAGTTTGTGCCCACGGCCTCTGGTCCTGTCACCGGGCACCACTGAGAAGAGCTTGGCTCCTGGCACCCTGAGCTGCCCGCTGCCCTCCCCACAGCCTCGGGGAGGCCTCCCGTCCCCTCACGGCCCCGGGCGAGGGCGGCGTTCCCTCCCGCGCCCCCGGGGACACCCGCGGCCCGGGCCCCT
>NW_008795317.1:564834-565092 GCF_000699145.1 Aptenodytes forsteri | reverse complement strand
CTCCGAAGCAGCGGCGTTGACGGGGCATTTTGAAACCGCTTTAAGCGGCTCCTATTTATAGCTCTCCCGACCTATTTTTAGAGCCGAGCCTGGGTCTCGGCAGCAAAGGCTGGCGAAGCGTATGCGGGGTGCGGGCGGGGAGCCAGCGCGTCACCCCGAGCGCTTTCAGAAACACGGGTAGCAAAGGGCGAGCGACCGAATGGGTCGGCTCATCAGATTAAACCCTTCGAGCTTCGGCCTGGGGCTGGGGCGGCGGCG
>NW_008795317.1:526450-564768 GCF_000699145.1 Aptenodytes forsteri | reverse complement strand
CGGACGCAGACAGGCACCTCCGCCGAGGGTCTGAGGAGGGAGGAAGGCTGAAGCGACCAGAAGGGCGATACTGACTGTCAGTGCGGCCTACCAGGAGCGTGCCTTTGAGCGCCTCCTAACTGCGTGTCTCTTTGAAGTTGTTATAAGAAATAAGATCTCGGAAGCAGTAACGCTTCCCGCACATTTAATGTTAAGAGTGATATTGGATGGGTAAAGAGCTGGCAGAAAAGCATATTTCTGTGCCATCAATATCATGCTATTGATTGAGACGAACAATTGAAGCATATGTGTCAGTCATAAAAGTGCTTAGTCATCAATATCTGAATCTTTAGCATTATCTTAGAAACAGGCATTATTGTAGGGGTTCATTAGCTTTTTTGAGAACGTGCATTCACCCTGAAGGGTATGTCTTCCCTGTCCTTGGTACGTTAAATTCACATTAAACTTATAGGGAGCCGCATGTGCATAATGAACCAGCATATAGCCCAGGGCATGCACATTCCATCACCGGCGTCCATTAACCGCATTAAGTGACCAGAGGATAAATTAGATTTCATGTGAGCACTACCCTGATATTTTCTGCAGTTCTTTAAAAATGTGTTTATCCAGACCTCTGTGTCTCCTGCCTTTCAGATTATGCAGCTCCAAAAGAAGCTGTAACGAAGTTCTGTCACAGAGCAAAACTGGAACCGAAGAACCCACAGTGGAAGAATTACAGGCCACAGTATCAGGCAAAAAGGTTCAAATACCATAGGCAAAACAACAGCATAGGCTCATGTAATTTTGAAACAAGTCCTTCACAGGATTATTAGCAGGGATTAAATTTAGTCTTTTCAGAGCCCAGATAGTGTCTTAGCACTTCACCTGAAGGAATATTTTAATTAACTGCTAGTTACTGTATACTCTTATTCACTGTGCTCTAGCCACTGCAGAGGAACACCCTTGTTTTAGCTAGTTTCACCTGCTGTACAGCAAGAGATGAGGAAGGACACTCTGAGTAGAACATACTGATCATTGGTGCTCCTTGTGTATAGTTAAAGAGATTTAAACATCAATACCATTCTCCGGAAAGTAGCGTAAGTTGCAGAACACAAGTTGTAGCAGTGTTTTGCTATAAGTTTCAAGTAGAGAGTGACACTGCTGTTCCAGTCATCCTAGTGACATCCCTCCTCTAAAGTCTGTCTTGAGCCTAAGTGGCATATAGGGCAAGAATGTATCTACAATAAAGCAACAGTTATACAGGAGGGAGCTTAAACTTCCAGCTTTAGAAAATTGTGTTTACTGTTTCCAGCAACTTCAAAATAAAGTATGCCCAGGTGGCAAGTGGAAGCCTTTCTTTCCTAAAAGTCTTCAGATTGAATCAGGCAACTAAACGTTTTTATCTTCTAGCTTCCTGTCTTCTAGCAGATCACTGCAGGTGACAAATGTTCTGAAGGGCAAGCTATGCTTTAAATTTCACCTAGGCAGTTAATTTGCATAGAAATAACTGACTAGTCCTTTAATTATCCCATAGTTGTGTTGATGATAGACAAGAGCTACAGCTCATACTCCCTCAGTTATGTCGGTGCAGCAAGCATAACAAGTAACTTAAAAAAAAGTATTTTTGTTACTGAAGTCAGCACACGCATCTCCGAATTCACACAGGGAACAGATGTAGTAAGTAAGAAGATACCATTTATACGCAGTTGCTATTTGGGGTTGAACTGTGCTTAAGAGAAAGTTGCATAGATCATAAGTCTGCAATCAAGAAAAGTTGCTCTTAATGTGCTGATTCTTGTAGAACCAAGATAAGGCTTTTACATCTTTTAAACACCCACTTTTCTCCTATCAGTCATTGTTTTGATTGAAGAGAAGAAAAAACAAAACAAACACCTTATGTAGAAGATATAGTGCTACTTTGAAGAGCTTCCTTTACAAATGCTCCTCTTGGGACCCAGTCTCTCACATAGAGTGGATCTCTTGTCTGAACCATCCTTCTCTGTGAATAGGTAAGTTTTGATGCTTTTATTGCCTTTTAATCTAATGGGCAGGTTTCTAGCTTGTATTTAATTAACATATCTTACGCTGGCACTCTTGAAAAAGGAAAAAAAAAGGTTTGTTGAAAGCAAACTGTTAAAGAAATTTAGAATGTTGAAGAATAAGTGAGAGATAAAGGAGGTCAAACAGAAAATTGCTGGTTATCCTCATAAAGACAGAAAAAGCTGTCTGCTGTTCATTCTTTCTTCCTGTGCTTTCCTTAGACTTAGCAGCTTCTTTTCATGCTGGCCGTGATGGAGTTTTGCTTACAGCCCTACTCTTGTTTAACTCAGTAGCAAGATTTTTTTGATGACCTATTTCTGCAGGAATAAGGCAATGTCAGTCTCAGTGCGTACATAGTTTCTGATTTGCTATGTTTCTGAGCAATATTAGTCTCTTACCTGAAGACAGAAATACAACTTTTTCAAAGTGATTTGATCAAAGTTATACTTTGGGTATATATGTACTTTTGGTTATATATATATATAAAAACCAAGTTTGGGTTTGCAAATGTAGCTCAAGATTAAGCAACTTTTTATTTCAATTCACGAGTGGCAATAAAAAACTTTGAACTTTAATCTTGATTATTGTGACATTTCAGTCATGTTATTTTTACTTTTTCTAATACAACTTGGTCAGGAGACAACATATGAAGAAGCAACAGTAAATATTGGTCTGGTTCTGTAGCCTTTACTTGAGTGAGTAATAGCACTGAGTTTGGGGGGACTGCTACTGCTATAGGGACCACAGTGATGGGAAGTTATGTGGTTCTTAAAGATTTAGTAAAATACAAAGAGGATGTATAAAAATTCAGTGTTGTTGGACTTTTCAAGAGGCACAGCAACTAAACAAACAGTTGAATGATCTAGCAGCAGCAGGAGACCTGCTAATGCAAATACTTAGTGGAGTGACTCATAAAAACAAGCCGAAAGAAAAACATTAACTAGCTTGCCCTTTCTTCCTCTCTCCCCCCTCCTCTCCCTCCCTCCTTCCCTCCCTCCTTTCCTTCCTCTCTCTCTTCCCCGCTCCCCTCCACCCCTCCCCGCGCCCCCCCACCTTAAAAGCACAAGCAGATCAACACCAGGGAATTTTTCCCTACTTGCATATGGTACATCCAAAAGAATTGGTCCCCGCCCCCCCACCTTAAAAGGACAAGCAGATCAACACCAGGGAATTTTTCCCTACTTGCATATGGTACATCCAAAAGAATTGGTAAGGGAGGCAAAAGTGAGATGCCATTCCATTTTAAAACCTAAACCTACCTATGACAGTCTCCCTCTTGCTGAATCACTGGAAGGAAAGAGGTCTAAAGAGTTTCTTTAGCTGTCTTACTACATACGCTCTTTAGCCACCCTCCTGGTGTATAGGGCTAGTCCAACCATGGCAAACAATGCTGGAGTTAAAATAAACATCAAGACTAAGACTTCAAATGTAGTTGTGCTGCAAAAACTCCTTAGAGGCTTTAGAGTCTAATTTTCAGAAATATAGATATCAGAAATAACAGAATCTTAATGTATCTGTGCAATTTTTGTACTAATTCATGTTATCCTTTAGTCCTCTGCTTTCTTTCTCTCTGTGTGTCTTTCAGTGGATATTGGTATAAGCTGGGTGTACCGTAAAGTGTTTGGAGTTTTCTCTGCAGTTTTCTGTGGCTTTGCTATTCTAACTTTTTTTTCCAGGAAGCTGCAGTCACATGAGTTTAACCAATGTACCTCTTACATTGTGAAGTCGTCACATTAGCGAAGGATCCCATTTGAATCAGTGTGACATTCAAACTATTAGGTGAAGGCTACTTACAGTGCAGGAAATTAAAAATATTATTGTCTGTGGTTGTCACATGTGACTATCGCTTAGGAAGGAGACCATTCTCTTAAGGGGGTCTCTAAAGCACAAGTTTTACTTCTTGAGAGAACATACCAATTGCCAATGCTTATACTACCCTGTGAGCGTTAGTGGAGATTGTGCATCTTGCGAGTTCAAGCATACTATATAGACTGCAGAATTAAGCTGCTGTTGAGATTATTTCCATCATCTTCCTTTTTATACGTAATGTACAAAATCTGCGTTCTCACGTATAACCAAGCTAAACTGATGGGTACTTAGAAATGTACTTACATCTGCTCATTTATCTCCAGAGTACATCTTAATGGCACAGTACTGTTACTTTTGTTGCTGAAATGTTAAAAGTAAAATCTATCCTTTGTGTTTCTCATCTAATATATAAATAGCCTGATTTGATTCTTGGAAACCTTTAATTTCTGGCTGCATAAACTGGTAGAGGAACATATTTCTAAAATACATGTTTCCAACCACTGGAAGGAAGTCTATCTTACTAATATCTTTATCATTAATTTGCAGTAATGATCCAGAAACTCAAACCAGCAGGAAGGATAAAAATATAGAGGCAAGCCTTAAATAGCTTGTTGACAGAGAAGCTTTAGAAATAAATTTAACCTCAATCTCAGCTGCAGTGACCACTTGCCACTCTCTTTTTATATGACGTTGTATTCTGTGCTATTTACTGTTTCGTCATGCATATGTAGAGCAGACACTGTCCCTCGATCCTTCACAGGAATCTACATGACTGAATACAGCCCCATAAGAGAAGGCAGGATTTGGGAGTTGGTGCAAGAAGTCTGTTCTCTAAGCCCTGTTTGGGGGTACACCATCAGTACCTTTACTCATGCTATGGACTTTGTAAGCAGGGTTGGTGGATTCTACAAGTCCTGAAGTCATGAAGCTTATTAGGCATTACAGTTATAAAATACCTCAGCCTGGATGAACCCATCCACCAACCATATGGACCACTGCAGTAATTTAGTCTCTGCAGTGGCACTCAAGACAAAAATTTGCAGTCTGATAAAGGAGATTATCTTCAGGCCCTGTGTCAAGTTGAGCTTGGAGTGGAGGATTTAACATCTTCACCTGAGACTCTGCTGAGTATCGCTTTTCTGTGTTCATTGCAGAAGATACATCTGCACAGCTAAAGGAAGGATTAACATGGATTCAGTCTTTTTTAGAGAAAGGCAAGATCAAATATGGGTTTGCAGATTGAGCTTCGCCTCTACAAAATGAAATCCATGACCCAGGGATTTCAAGACCTTCACATTCAAAGGAAAAGTGACCAGCACAGATGTTGATGGATATCTGTGGGATTTAATTCATGGTATTGACAGCAATTCAAATTATTACTGCTGCTGTTAGTAATGCAATTATTTCATTAACTAGTTTAAAAATAATTAGCAGAATCTGTTTCATAATATTTTCAACAAATCTCAACCTGGATGCAGATGGATGGTCCCTGTTGAAGTGAAGTGCAGGGATATCTGTTAATTTGTGTTATAAGGGCACATTCCACAGCGTTGCCATGTCATGTGTTACCTTGGCTGTAACATTATGTTGCCTAAATCACTATGAAAGCCCTGTTCACTGCATTGTGCAAGAGACCTGGTGATTGCTTCCCAGCAGAGATGAGAATGAGTTATGGGCCTCTCTGCCTTTTCCTAAAATAACAGGGAATGAATTTCATGTGGGCAAACACTTGACTCATTCTTCTTGGAACTGATAGCTTACCACACAGGACTTGGAGGCTGCTCAGTGAACCAGTCCATGGTTCACAGGAAGAAGAAGCCTCCAGAGGAGCTCAGACACTCAAAGAATAACATTCTTGGCCAAAAATAACCCTGAGCACTAAAAACAAATTGAAAAAAAAAGTTGGTTTACTTGTAAATCTGTTGCAGCAACATGTACCTCCAGACTTATCTGAGAGATGAATGGTACAGCCATCTTTGTCTCTTCACTCTTCTGTTTCCAAGTAAAGCTTCTTCCCAACCAAACTAGCGCTACATACGATATGCATGGCTTATGGTCATGAGTCACATGAGCTACGTCAGCTGCTGCTGGTGAAGATCCTGGTGCAAGATGTGAAGGTAAGAATGGCTGCCCTAGGGCAATTGCAACGATACAATGATATCTGCAGAAGGGCTGAGAAAAGCAGGAGAGCTTAGAAAAGGCCAGTCCTGTAACAATGGCAGTGTGAGAGAGGGACAGTCCCACATGTGATGCTGTACAGGGAGGATGAGTAGGCGTCATTCTTGGCATGTCCCAAATGAACGTGCAAAGGATGCAATGCAGCATGTTGCGTTGTGGGTTTCAGCACTGGTTTGTATGGATGTGTGTGAACATGGGTGTGGGGGTGAGATGCATTCAGGATAGTAGAAGCGATACATCTCTCCTACCTGTTCACACACACAGGTGAACCGGAGATCACCTTTTCTCCCATATCCTCCACAGATGCTATATGTTTTTCCCTCAGTTCTGTAGCTGACTGTGGGGAATGGTATGGCCAAGTGTACACCCTGTTTTTGAATCTATGTGTTTTGTCTTGACTGACAGACCTTCTGCAGACTCTGGCACAAAGTAGAAAATGGCTCACTGACAGCAGAAGGAATATGTCCTTCTTGGAGATGTGAATCCTTCCTTGGATGAAGGAGCTGCTGTGTACTGCCAGCTAGCATTCTTGCCGATTGTTAAGTTTCCAAATTAAAAAATGATTTAACTCTACATGAGGCAATATGTGCTATGAGATGCTGCTGTGGCATGAATCTTTATGGACTATTGCATAGATAGGGAACCAAAACCAAACCTACCCACACATCTTTTTCCTTTCTTCGTGTTCCCTTCCCTACCCCCTGTGCAACCACTCTTCCCCGGCAGCAATAAAACAGTCTTTCCTCACTCACAATTTTAAATAGGGAGATAAAGAGAGTGATCAGCCTGCCAAGAGCAAGGGAAAAGGTCTGGAACTGCTTGGTGGCAGTGGGAAGTAAAGGAGAAGAATTGGTCACTCCCCGAAGTCATTCCCTTGCTTCTCAAAATATATCATTCCAGTACTGATACCACAGAAAGAATAATCTTTCCCATCCCTGGGAAAATTTCAGGAATGCCTGCTCCAAGAAGTACACTTAGCATCCTCGTTTGTATGCTGACAAATCAGCCTTCATTCCAGAGATGGCATGGGTCTCCGAGGAAAGAATAACATTTCTGTTCCAGAGTATTAGTGGCCTGAGGCTGATCTCTGTAAACTGTCTACAACTGAGGCTTCTCTGCACTGGGAAATGGCATTCATGTTGGAACTGGAATGCAGGAAATTAATGTGGTAACAAACACAGTGCTAAATGCAACTGTCTATATTTGGAGTTGGGCTCTCATTTGTGCTAAACCCTGCTTACCTACACAGGAAGCTATAAAGGGATCTTGAAGTGGATAAAATTATTAGAGTCAGAGGCTTTTAACAAGACATCGAATACCCCAATTTGAAAGACACATTTTAATGCAATTTACTGGTGTAAACAGAGTGGGAAACAAGTAATTTAAAGGAGGCTGTTGTCATTATCTTAAGTGGTCATGGTAGCTTCATGCTGAAGTTGAGTTTGTACTTGATAACAGAGACAAGCAAAATGAAAAACCCTATAAGCATCTTTATAAAATAAATGAGGATCATATTTTTATATTAGTCTGTTAAAAGAAATATGTTTAGCATGGTTATGTTTACCTGTAGACATTTGTGTCAAAAACCTAGGAAACATCTAACACCATTTCCCCATTCTTGCAGAGGGTCAGGAGGAGTCACTTAAAAATGGCAGGTCCAGACTGACATGAAAATCCCATTTGCTAAATGTCTTTAAGGAGCACACTGCCTCTGTTCTATCCAGCTGCTGGTTTTGTTAGGACCTGTGCATCACTAGGAATGCTTCCTGTCATAATATGTTATCTTCGAACAAAAATGGGTTGCATTTTCTTTCTCTGAGAACTGGGATATGTAAGTACCTGTAATGGGTTTGAACAAATCATAGTAAGACTGGAAACATTAGACAGTAACTGCTTAATCCTGCAGTTATTTTATTAATTTTTTTTTGTTATTTAGGTAGTAAAAGTAATTGAAATGTTAATCTAGGATATTTGCTAAGGCATTATGACTACTCTATATTCAATTCATGTTCCAGTGCTGTGGGTTAAAGATGGATTCGCTATTAGAAAAATATGAAATTCTTGGATCTCAGCAGTTTTGACTTAAGGGATTGAGTTGCGTTAATTGTACTTCTTGTCTGCCCACAGGGTGTAAAGAGAAGATCAAAAGGTTGGCAAGCCTTATATGACTTTGATATCGTTGCATGCTAACAACAATAGATGTGCAAAAGCAGGAATTTCTCCAGAAGTTAGCCTATAGGGTAACTATTTTAGCAGGTAGCGTAGCACAGGTGTCATAAAGCTAGTGAGGATGTGACCTTGGGGAGTACTATACTTGGTACTTTCTGATTCAGATCGTAGGTGCTTTTTTTTGAGCTTGGATAGAGTTACATGAAGTATTTTTAAAATGAAGGGATATACATAGTACAAGGTGGAAGATACTGGCATTATTTTAATTCTGTTTTCATGCAGCATAGAAAGTGAGATAGCGTTTTGGATATTTTCCTGAGAAGAGGAGCCAAGAAATTCTGTTTTTAAATCCTGATACTGACATTTACTCAGAGCCAGAAAGAATGAGGCAGCTCCTGAGGCACAGTTACCCCACTTTTGCTAGAGGATCGCTAAATCACCCCTAGTTACCCTATTTTCAAAACGTAGAAACAATGCTTATATTATGAAGGTTAACTAGATAGTGTATGACAAATTGCTTTGAAGATTGAGTGTCAAAGAAATTCCATACTTTTAAATAGGGCTCAGTATTTAATAACTTGTCGGATAGCTGGCTCCTGCTCCCTCTGTCTTGCAACAGTTTTGCAATTTGTTTTAATGACAGTAGGGTGACCTCCAAAGTTTCTACAATTTTCATCTACATGTTATTTGAAGACTGCAATGCCTGGTCTAAGTGACTTTTTGTGTTGTCTAACCCCAGTTGGATGTGACCTTGGGGAGTACTATACTTGGTACTTTCTGATTCAGATCGTAGGTGCTTTTTTTTGAGCTTGGATAGAGTTACATGAAGTATTTTTAAAATGAAGGGATATACATAGTACAAGGTGGAAGATACTGGCATTATTTTAATTCTGTTTTCATGCAGCATAGAAAGTGAGATAGCGTTTTGGATATTTTCCTGAGAAGAGGAGCCAAGAAATTCTGTTTTTAAATCCTGATACTGACATTTACTCAGAGCCAGAAAGAATGAGGCAGCTCCTGAGGCACAGTTACCCCACTTTTGCTAGAGGATCGCTAAATCACCCCTAGTTACCCTATTTTCAAAACGTAGAAACAATGCTTATATTATGAAGGTTAACTAGATAGTGTATGACAAATTGCTTTGAAGATTGAGTGTCAAAGAAATTCCATACTTTTAAATAGGGCTCAGTATTTAATAACTTGTCGGATAGCTGGCTCCTGCTCCCTCTGTCTTGCAACAGTTTTGCAATTTGTTTTAATGACAGTAGGGTGACCTCCAAAGTTTCTACAATTTTCATCTACATGTTATTTGAAGACTGCAATGCCTGGTCTAAGTGACTTTTTGTGTTGTCTCCAACCCCAGTTCCATGTAACATTCAAAAAAGTCCTATGATCGTTCAGGAGACAAAAAAGCTCCTTAGGTTCTAAGATCCTTTAGCATTTTAGATATTTTATCATGTATCTAAATTCCAGCATTTTGTCAGATGCACTTTTTCTCTATTTTCATCGCTCTTCATCCACTATTTAAAAAGAAAGCCAGTTGTTCTGTCAGCTGAATACTTCAGTATGTGGATGTGATCAAAGTGAAATCATGACAAATAAATGGTATAAGAACAGCTTAATTGTACAATTTCACACAGTTTGGGAGAACAAAACGTGTGCTCACTTACTGTATTTGGACAGGAGAGAACTATTGTTTTGTGAGAATAATTTCCCAGCTATGGGAAAATAAATTTAAAATTCCTGGCATATCTATTCATCTGAAAATTCAGGGGAATTTAGAGCTACATGTGAAATTTGTGGCTTAAACCCATCTCTGGGGAACATAGAAGTGTTGATGGAATAAGTTGGGGTAAAACAGTGACAACTCATCCATTTAAAACGAGGTAGCTGTATTGTGGTAGATCTGTGGGGGTCTGCCAAGAGAGATGATTTTTGCTTACCCTGTTCTTGTACTCTGTTCCATGTACATTCTTGTGTCCATGCTCAAAGATAGGTACTGAGCTGGCTGGACCTTTAGTTTGGGCGGATGTGGAAATTTTCATGAGCGTGTGGGAATAGGTTATGATGTCACACGCCACTCTTTCACATCCTTGACCTGATAACTTTACATCAGGAGTGGTGGACAGTGATGATGATCTCACAGGCACTTGTTGCCTCAGCTGATGCTGAGCCCCTGGCCTTCTGCCCTTGGCACTCTGGGCAAGTTGTAGCTCTCACTTTCATCTAGTCCCCCAGCTCATTCCAGATAGCATAGTTGCACTCTGGCTTTTCACTCTTGCACAAGAGCTTCTCTTACGCTTCAGGTGCTGAGAAAATGAAGGGAGTAAATAGGCCAGGTTTCTTCATGTGTCAGTGCCACATACAACAGGTAGGCAGGACATTACGTGGCCATATTCTTGCTGATGGACAGAGGGCTGTGTAGGACACTTCTCTCTTCCCCAGTGCAGATGTACAGGTGCATTCCAGTGGGAATTCCTCACTGTTGCTGCAGAAAACTTCTAGGGCTACAGTAGTACTTAAAGTTCAGGGTTGCTCAGATCCCTGGAACAGAGTCTTGTTCTGAACAGTTACTTGGTCTGTTCTAAGTAAATTGCATTGAATTTAGAATCTGTTGTTGACTTTCATTTAAATCAACAAACATGAAGGAGAAACAATTAAATATATTGCCTGCTAACTACACACAAGATGTATGTCTTCTATTACAACTCATTCTGTTATTTTTGTCCTTTGGTTAATAAATATAATAAACATGCCCAACTTAAATGCATTACTGCAGGATGCTAATATACTGAGGATATTGAATATAATAGTTGTCCTGGAGAAATGGTCCAACAGAACAAATAAAAAAATACATAAATAAGTTGGTATGATTTGATGTGATTATTCTGTCTTAAATTTCTAGGGACAACAATTATCACTCTAATTTTTTTCTCAGAAGTCCTAAATAGCAAGATAGAGGACCAACCAGAGTCACAGACCAGTAACAGACTTAGACCATCTATAGTGAATTTTGGTCTAGTTCATTTTAAACAGTTGATTGTTTAGCATATGCATACTTAAGGGACTCTTTCCAAGAGAAGTAATAACACTAATAAGTAATATATTTGTGCTTTATAGAGCTATATATTCATGAATATAATTTATCTGACCTTGATCAAGCTTTGGTTATCTGTTATTTGTCAGCAGACTTCTCTTATTTTATGAAAAATGTATTTTATGAGAAATAGAGTATTTAATTCAAAGCAAGCCTGCTACACTTACTTTTCAGTAAAACAAACAAACAAAAAAATTCAGTGAGCTTTCCAGCACACAAAATTGTTGAACTAATCACTCAGCATTATTTTGTGTTCTTTGATAAAGGTTTCAACACTGCAATTTAAATCAGCAGGGTACCTGTTCAACATGATTTTCAGGGAGATTCCAACTGAGCCCTGATCTGTAAAAATATATGCTTTAAATAGATTCCTATTTTTGTAGTGCAAGTGCTCAAGGGTCGAATGAAAAAGTGAAATCAAGGTGCATGTGAAGGTCTATTTTTAGTTTTGCATTTTGCGTGGCCAGGTTGGTTACAAATATGGTGCGTGAACTCTAGAGCAAGAGTGGGAAGGCAGACCACAACCACGTATTTCTTGAAATAGCACACCGTTTAATAGACACTGCTACTTTCATTTCTGCATGAACGATGCTCTGTGGATTTCTTCAGTAAATAAAAAACCAGGATATTGACGATGCTTTGAGCCTTCGGAGTCTTCACACATCCTTGCAAGACCAGTGCAAGAAATCCTCTTACTGTTTCTGTCTTTTTTCTGTTATCAATCGTACCAAAGGAGTTTAATCAGAGCCTCTTATGCATATACATACAGCAGATAGCTCTGAAATTAGCTGCCTTGAAATACAAAGTTGTTCTTTGTAGGGAACAGCTCTAGTCTTGTTTGTGTTGACGATATACCCATATGAATAGTATTTCCTGAGTTTTCCAGTGGTTTTCCTTAAACTTGACAGGCTTAGTTGGATTTGGGGTTTTAGGCTGTCATTGTGTTCCATTTCCAAAATATGACTGAGAGAGGCCTGTGCTCTAATCTCCATATGACTGCTGGATTTTTATATTCCAAACACCCACCATCCTAACTGCAATACATCTAAAATATGATTTATAGCTTTCTGCAAATTTACGCAGAAGTTCACAAATATTAGTCATTTTGAGGGATGATACTAATTTTAATCCCAACAACACTTACGTGCCAAATAACTTTGTGTCTCCTTACCTGTACACTTGTATTGGTAAAAATAATTTGTATCACACATAATTGCAAAGCAGGGTAGACGAGTCCTTGTATGAAGCCTCGTATCACTTTAAGTTTACTGCTTGAAGGCTGTGCATCAAAGCATTTTGTGCATCGTTAGCTTGTTCCCTGCCAGACGACGTGGTACCCACACAAATATTACCATCTGGTAACCTGTGTTTAAAGCAGCTGTTGTCAGAGTATTCCAGGATTTTAATCAGTATCTAGATTTCTAAATGCCAAAGCCAAGATACCTTTGATCTCATTGCAAACGGAAGAGCTCCTTAGATTACAGGGCTATACTACAGCGTGCTGATCTCCTCCTTGAACTGAATCCATGCACAAAAGGGCCATGTTCCAGATGTAAGTTCCCAGATGATAATTGACTTGTTTTAGGATAACCCTCTGTGGGAACATCTGCAAGGTCATATGGAGGGAAACAAGGAGTGGAGAGTGCAAGAGAACGAGCATTGTCCACTAAATTGTGATGGTCTAGAAGTTGCTTGGGCTTTTGAGTTTTAAGGCAGGATGCAACTGAAAGCATGTTAACTGTTTATTTTGGTGCGATGCTCCTTAATGAAAGCAGCTACTTTTAGGTTTTGGGATATCTGGGTCAGATCACAATTAAACACTGAAACCACTTGGGCTAAAAAGAAATGAATCTGATATACAGCTTTGTAAATAGTACAATCTAAAAGAACCAGTATATAATGTGTTTTTTTCACAGGGATTTATTTATCATTTCAGAAGGACACAGTAGTGGAAAGATACTGATCAAAAAACTGGCAGGAATGGGTCTTCCATTGCTGACATGTAACAGGTGTGAAAATTTTATCTTCTGTTTCCTGGAGTCACCACAGAGTTTAAGTTTTAAGCTACAGGAATGATTTAGTAGGAATTTCTCTGTGATATAGTAGCAAGGAGTAGTATTGTCTTAGCTGCAGACACTGGACTTGATTATTTCTTTACCAACACAAATGAGGATTTTTCACCAGGGAACTCAGTATTGTTTTCCAGTCAGTGGAGTTTTGCCATTGATGCAGCATGTAATTAGTCGTGACCCATAAGTTGTGACTATAGAAGACAAGTATGTGTTGCTGAAAATTATGATTCCTTCTAGGAATTATTGGAGGAGAGAGAACTGGGGGACTTGTTGCTATAGCAGTGGGTAAAATGTAGCTCACTACAGATAATAATATTGTCATGGGATTTCTATGAAACACAGCAGAATGTAGGTAAGAAATCAGTGGGTACATTTAAAGAAAGTTTAACACAAAAGATTTCAAATATCAATTCTCCATCATCTGATTTTACTCATTCCCCAAACAAACAAACAAAAGGCCATCCCCTCTAAAATTCTATAACATTTTATTTCCCTAAACCTTAAAAATTTGTTCTTCTGTGCTGTTGTTTTTTATATCTCCTTATACTGGGCAAAGTTTGTATTCATATTTGCCATGTAGCCCTTGAAAAACACCGGTTGCAAAGACTGGGGTACTCTACTAGAAACTGCAGATACTAATGCTGTTTCTAGGGGATGCTCTTTGGGAGTGTTTTGCAGCGTGGGCACTGCTGTGTACAGCTATTACAAAGAGAGGAGTGTTTTACTGCGGTTCTTGTGTTCTGCAGATTCTCACAGCTCTCCTTTCCTGACGAGTTCTTGTGATTAAGGTTTTTCCACATTTGTGGCAGCTGAAGAAGTTGTGTGGGCTTAACGTCTGGTTGTCCCAGGAGTTCCTGGAGTCCAGGAAATAGGTGGAGTACTTGCCTCTGCAAAGACTGTATAGCTGCAGAGGGAGCATATGCCATTGTCAGTGTCTTCTGTCATTGGGACTCTACACGTTTTCTGCTACTTGTAGTAATCTCGCTGCTCACTCCTGGCAGGGTGGCTGGATACCCTTTCACCTGAAACTGTGCCACTTCTCCATGAGTGATTAAGGGACCGGATCTCAGTCCTATGTTTTCACACAGCTATTGTCGCTGATTTGGTTCAGATCAGAATACAGGTCAATAGTGAGCCACATTTGTCCCGTGTTAAATAGCTCCACAGAAATAGCACAGGAGATTAATTTGGATGAATATGCTGAAACATAGTATATATGAGGACATATACTCTCTGCATTCCACTTACTTATGTTTAATGTATATTATTTATTTTGTATGCTTATCAGTCCAGGCAAGAGAGTGGGTTTCTGTAAAGCACTTTGTTTTCCCTTTTCTCTGACTTCACTGAGGGCAGAGACACGCTCGAGGCACCCACACTCTTTTATGCATATCTACTGCTGTTAATCAATCAGAGAGCCACAGTCAGCTCATCAAGGCACTTTGCAACCTTTGTAATGTGCAGTTGCTGGTGATTTTTTCCCCTTCCAGCATATAATTGCTCAGTCCCTGCTTTATCATAGATTTAATAAGATATTTTTCTCAACCATTCAAGTGCTCTTGCTAAAGTACAATTATAACGATTATATCAAGGAAGGTTATGAGCTGAAAAAATGTATAAAGCCTTATTTTGAAATGAGGTAATATTAGCAACACAAATTACATGAAGCTTGGAACTTGATCAAGATAAAACAGATTATAGAAGACCAATTTTTGGAAGACCAGGATATTTTTTGAAAATCATAAAAGTGTTGAAAGAATTGGGAGTATCGCAATAATGCTGATTTGGAACAGACAAAGGAATCAGATTGTTTTGTTTGTACACTTGAGTAAATCTGAGGTAATATTAGCAACACAAATTACATGAAGCTTGGAACTTGATCAAGATAAAACAGATTATAGAAGACCAATTTTTGGAAGACCAGGATATTTTTTGAAAATCATAAAAGTGTTGAAAGAATTGGGAGTATCGCAATAATGCTGATTTGGAACAGACAAAGGAATCAGATTGTTTTGTTTGTACACTTGAGTAAATCAAGAGTGATTCCATTCGAGCAAATATAATTCTGCTAAAAAACCAATGAGCTGAAAAAATGTATAAAGCCTTATTTTGAAATGAGGTAATATTAGCAACACAAATTACATGAAGCTTGGAACTTGATCAAGATAAAACAGATTATAGAAGACCAATTTTTGGAAGACCAGGATATTTTTTGAAAATCATAAAAGTGTTGAAAGAATTGGGAGTATCGCAATAATGCTGATTTGGAACAGACAAAGGAATCAGATTGTTTTGTTTGTACACTTGAGTAAATCAAGAGTGATTCCATTCGAGCAAATATAATTCTGCAATAAAAAACCAAATGTAAATAGGAGGAGAACTGACCTAGAGAATCTTATCCTTTGGAAAGCTCTATGAACAAGTCAAGTTTGACATTTTCTATTTTCTGTGTTGAAAAAAGCAAAACAAATGTGCCTCCCATTGGTTTATTTTGTGCCCTCAACAACACAGGAAAGTGTGTGGCACGCCAAATGTCATTTCAGTATGAATTACACACATGCATACATTCTGCTGGTACAGAAATCATAGCACTTTGCAGGGCATTCTGCTGCTTCTTACTCCTCCAGTTTGACAAACTAGACTTCAGAAGAAAGAGTCATCAGAAAAAAGGGAGCCTGCAAAGCAATGACATTTCATCAGTACCTGGCTTCTCTTAACAAAACTCTCGATAGGCAGAACATAAACAAGCTGTACCTTTCAAGAACCATTTGATATGATTGAGCTTATGCTTGGTGCACCGGTAGCAGTCTGCCTTGTGCATTAGAAATAGACCATGAAAGTAGTCCGATTTTATCAGGTCTACTTGTGTAATATTTATATTCTGTGGTTTTGAGAGGAGACAGGGACATATGACTTTCTGAATCACATTAGACTATTGACTGATCAAATCAGATATCTTGCTTCCTACAATGGCCATAACCTAATACTTTGTAGTTGCAATAGCAACGATTCAGATGTGGCCAACTTAAAAGACAGAAAGTAACTTCTGCCTGCTCCTATCACAGCTTCAAGAATTTAAACAAACTAGCCATATTCATTGATTGTTAGTTAACATTGTCTTTAAAACGTAGCTCTAAATATTTCCTGAATTTATACACTTCTGTTATTACAAACACCCCCCCACCCCCCACCCCCTCCAATTTTATAGAAAATTATCTTTTTGTAAAGGCAGAGACATCTATTGTCTTTGAACTGCAGGTTAGAAAAATGTAAGTCCTCTTGTACCCCTTCCTTCTATAAGCAAGATAATGAGATATTAACTGAGTGTATCTCAAAAACGAGAGAAGGGGAAACCGCAGCCTGCTCTGCAAACACTACTGATGGAACTATTTCTGGTACTAAATTTTATTCAGTTGTAAATCTGTGTTGACTTGAGCCCTCAGCCACCAGCTATGGATTTAATCAAAGTTTGGAGCTGGATGAATAATTCAATTTGATCTGTTCTCTTTCAGCTTGCGAAATCCATCTTCAGGTTTCAGCTCCCTCATGTATTTATCCACATACTACCTGAATCCTTTCAAAACTGTGCTTGTCTCTCTTCAGGATGATGGTTCCAATAACATGAGTGGGCTCTCAGTTCTGCAAAGGGTTCTGCTTAAACAGAAACAAGTCAAAAAGGCTGTGCAAGGGCAAACCTGCAAAATTCAGTCCTGATGTTTCAGTCTCTGGGTTAAATGGATACATGGGTGACATTCTAATAAGGGTGAAGTTAATGGCACAGTTCCCACGGACTTGGAAAAGAGCATGGTTTCGGATTAGGTCCCAATTCCTGCATGTGAGAATGTAAAATTCAGACTTGCGAATGCAGTTTTGAAATGTGTTTTCCATGTTCAGCTCGATGAAATGTCTCTTGTCAGTTTAAAGAAAGAGAATGCAAGGATGACTGATGTTGCTGCATTGTAAATATTTGTATGAATGCTTATTCAAACTCTTTTGTATTGGTTTTATGCAAAAACTTCAGGTTGGTCTGGTCGAAATACAACTTCCTACATTAAAGAGGTCAGAGCAAGTTTTCTATTTTGGATGACCTGGAGTAAAATAATAACATATGATTCATTCCCCCTTCCTAAAAACATGACTTGACTGCTTTGATGCAATAGAAACTTGGTGGAAAACGCTGTGATTTAGTGGTGGGGATGGTCATTTGTTTGCAAGTTTAGAACGTCTTTGCTGGAGCAGCTGTTCTATATCAGTCCTGTCTCTGGACTAAATGACCATCCTGCATTTGATGGTTTTGTATTTTGGGCTTACTTCTGGTTGCCTTAGACATCCATTGCATTATGGGTTCAAGTTAATGTGCCTCATGTCTTTCATTCCCCATTAGACATCAGTAAAAGCCAAGGAGGAATATTCAATACAACCTATTTCTAAAAGCTGAGTAATGTTTCTTTTTTTTTTTCTTTTCCTGTTTCTATGTACCTTCCATCCAGATCTCACTCTTTTCAATGAACGCATTTAGCTACTGACATCAAGAAAACAAAATTATACATTTTAAAATCGAAGTGTGACAGTAAATGGCGTTATGATGAAATAGGCGTAATGTGGCTATATTGCAGGCAGCAGATTGATGTTCTTAATTATTAATTTTCATGCTTTTAGGTGCTTGGATTTTTAATGTAATGTAATAGGTACCATTTTATCACGTTGTTACATTTAGTGCCTTCAAGTGGATTTAGGAATATGTGTGATGATTTGTTTTTTTGTTTTGGTAATCTGGCAACATTTGGATGAAATGCAGAAACAGCATGTAAAATGACAGGCTGGTGAGAAGGAAGGTCAGATAGATGTAACTTCCACATCAGGGGGAAGGTGTAGGCTAAAAGAAGTTGGAGACCAGTTTTTTTCTTGCTACTTGTGTTGTGACAGAGCTGCTGCAAAGCTTTCCAGCAACATAGGAAATGATATTTATTTCTGTTGCAAAAGTTGGTGGTTGAGGCTAAGGCTGGAATTGGGTTAACTGCTCCTATCCTGATAATAGGTGGTGGCAAGAAAATCTGAGTTGCGTTTGGTTACTTACATTGCCCTCCCAACATATTCCCCAACCCTCCCTGAGACAACTGCAACCATCTTAGCTTATAAAGGCTCTGGGTTAGACAAAAGGCAGGAAAGCTTCTTCAGTTTTCCTGCCCTGCCTTCAGCTTGCTTTTCCAAGTTGCTGCAGTCCACACAGTAGAGATGGAGTCCTCTCTTGTATTCATCCTTGCCTGTATTTCTTCCTTCCCATCCAGTCTGATTGTTGTTGGCCTTGAAACGTATGTTTACGTGGCACAGGAGTAGGAGGACACCTCTGTATCCTTATAAGACCTTTTCTTGACTGTGGAACTGACATGACAGGAGGAAGCAGGAATAGTATCTATTTTCCAGCATACCAGTCAGCAGCATCTCCCTGTCTCATTGTAGAAGGAAATCCATGCTTTCAACAATTTATTTATAGAAACCAAATATCCGTAAGAGCCCAGTTGTCTGTAAGTCCATGGAAATACAATACAGTTCACAGCAACTTTGAAGTACCTTGTCCTTTTGAGTAGTTTGGGTACAGATTTAAGCAGATTCACCTTTTAGCAGTGATTTCTATACTTTGTACCAAAATGACTGGAAATATTTCTATTTACTCCTTTTGCCTTCTGGGCAAAGATTATATTATGTTTCAGATTATGATCTGAAAATATCTAATGCCCTCTGTTTAAGTGCAATGGAGAATATTTTGATTTTCATGGATACAGAATGCTAGTATGGATTTAGCAGCTCAGTTCTTATTTATCTTTCAGACCATTAAATCTGACATATGTACTCCATGGGAAATAGAAATCATTTTGTTCCTCATGGTTATGAAATCATTAGAAAGGCTGAGGTACATCTGTAATGGCTGTCCATTAATATAGTTGTTATATTTAATAATAAGCAACTTGCAGGCTTGGACTTTCTAAATGCTGTTACTGAGAGAGCCACTAGTCTTGGTCTTTCCAAAGGACTATGGAGCTTTTGCCTTCCTTCAGATGAAGGCAGTCAGAGATGTTCACAGCACCCACACCATCTGGAATGCGCTGCCCAGCAGCACCGAAAGTGAAATGTAACTATTAGACGAGCTTTTGGTTCAACCCGTTCATATGTTGGTGTTTCTTGGGTAAGATTTCTCACCTCTCTATGATACAAACGTAGGTTTGAGTCTTATGGCAGAAATGCTGAGTGGGTGGCGGGGATGTGAGCAACTTATGAAGCCAGTCTTGCTCCAGAAATGCTACCTGGATGGCAGTCAGACTCATCAAAAAGGCTTATTATAATTTCCTAATGTCACATTCCCATTGTCAAGCAAAACAGCTTAATCTAATGCAAACAACATGTGCAAGATGTTTGAGTGTCTGGTGTCACCTACTTGATACATAAATATTTAAATATTAACTTATGGGATATTGTTTTTCTAACATGCAGCCCTGTGTTTTTCTAAGACACAGCAGCTATCCATCTGCCTCAACTATACAAAAGCACCCATATTTTCTAAAACTCACGTGTGCTCTTGTATAATTGAAAAAAAGTTCTAGTCGTTCTCTGAAAAGTGACAGTAAATAACTCCATTTTCATGCTCGGGATATTGAGTTATGCTGTCTCTTTCCAGTGACACAGTCTCACAGTCTTCAAATTAATCCTGTCTCTACAGGCCTGTTGGGCGCAGCGAGTTACTGCAGATCTAGCTGCAGACAGCATCCGTCTCATTCTGTTCATCCAGGAGGAACAGAATCCAGCTCTTAAAATCCGTCCTTGGCTGGGCTGAAGTTGGCAGTTTGCAGGCATGTATGAAGAGATCAGCTGCTTAAGGAAAGGCTGTTTCTGTGTTCTTTGGAGGAGGATGATCTTATAAGAAAAAATGAATGCAGTAAACAGCTGAAAGCTGCTGCGCCAGACTAAAACAGGACAGAATGGGATTGTTGGTGTCCCAAACTTCTCCCTTTTCATGCTCCATTCTCTCCTCCAAATTGGCAGCTGTTTTCATGAACACTCATTCCTTCCCCTAACTGTTGGCTAAGAGGCCATTTCTAAGACTGATGCAATATCATTCAAGATGAGAGTGCTTTTCTTAGATACACAAGTTGTTGTCATACTCCTATCCTTTCCCCTAAAACCCAAGTCCATCTGTATGCCACACCATTCCCTGTAAAATGGCTGTAATGGTTTGTTTTTCCTTCCCACACCTTTTTAAGGCCATAGCATAAAGGTTATTTTAACACCAGCTTTGTGACTGCCAATATAGTTACCTCACAGTTATGTAGATTTTCCATGGAGATATGGGGCATCTTATTCTTGGGGGGAACTCCAGCTTAGCAAGGTGATTAAGACTACGTTAAAACTGAAACTATGTTAATTGCATAGTCTACCTTATTACCTTAGGCTTCAACCTTCTCTGAGTCATCTGTTGTTTGCTCTTTCCCTTGTGAAGTAATGCATCTGTACTTTCCTTTGTTTTTCACTTAATTTTGAAGTATTAATAGAACCTTTTCTTGGTTGCTTTTTTTTTTTTTTTTTTTGGTAATTGTTGCTTTTAAAACTCATTGTGCTTCTTAGCCTGACTCTGTTACTGCATTCTTGTGATATTTCTTCATACTCACCCTTAGTCCTGTGGCTTTTTCACACTTTTTATGAGTCCTCATCTTAAATATTAGCAAAGAGAAATTTTATTAAGAATTGCTACAAATTATTTAATTTCTTTTGTAACTTTTATAAGAAGTACATAATTCTGGATATTCTTTTACATAAAAAATAGTCGCATAAATGCCTAAATTCATTTTGATCTTGTAAATTCTTGTCACACTGAGTGAAAAGGATTTTCTCTTCAGTTTTGGGTTCATCACCTTTTACTTTCACTGCAGCTGTGGTTGTGTGTCAGTTTAGTACGATGTTCCTATTGTGTAACAATATTTTCATGCCAACATGTACACATAGTTGTCTGTGCCTTTAAAAATACAATTTTGCATCTAAAATCCATGATTCGATTCCTGTGGATCTGTTTTTTTTCCCCATTTCTTAGATGAAAACAGTCATCAGCTCAAATAGTTTAATTATACCTGAAATGAATGATGCCAGTAGTACCATTATGCCTGTGATGCTGTTGAAGGTACATACATTCAACCTTTTGCCTTCCAACAGTATCAGTAGATCAGCATTTTGTAGGCATTGCATGACTTTTCTGTAATTGATGTGTAATTCAGGGACTGAAGTACAGAGCAGGAACAGTTTTATCCCTAATTCTTCCAGTTCTGGCACAGTTAAGGTACCTTATTTTGCCCAAGTATTTGTATCTGTAGAATACAATAGAGTCAATATTGCCCAGTAAAATGATATGAGATTGAATAGAGAGGCATTATGGAACCTGTAAAGAATACAGAGGATTGGTTAGATAGGATTCATATGTCTTTGAAAGGAGACAAATTTTTATTTAGAAAAATAGTTTCTATTTCTAACTCTTAAGACTTGTACGTGGGAATTTTCCAAAGTGCTGTTTTGCCATTGATTTCAAAAGGAATGGAATTAATCTGATAAGATTTTATAAGAAAAATACTTACTTTGAATATTATGCTAATGACATAACGATGCCACTCTTTCAGTTGTGCACTTTTTCTTTATCCCTATAAATGGCATATCTGGTAAGAATATATAAAACATTACACTTTTAGGAAAGTTACAGCTTCACAGGGCAAGGGAGTTGATGTCTTCATCTAAATAAGGAAAACATTTGGTGTTTAAATAAAGACAGCTACAGATTCAAAGAGTGCCCTACTGGTTTATTTATCCAAGTTCATTTAGGGCTTGCGTGCTGAAATGCTATATTTGCCTCTACATTTCATGGATTAGCAGGTTTACAGCCTACCTATAGGACTATTTTCAGGAATTGTGTCTGATGTGAGAACTGATAGCTAGAAGATAAGAGGTAGCAAACAACAGCTTAGTAAAATCTGATTCACTGTAAGGCAGCGTGTGAGCACTCCTCACTCTGTTTCAGGACAGACAGACAGTTTAGTTAAAATCAACTCCAGCAATGTCGGAAACTCATCAGCTTGAATTTGTGTTGAAGCAGGAAAAGGGGATACCTTCAGGTGCAAGTGAGGGAGGCTTTAGGAAGTTGTTTGAGGACTGATTATTGTTTTTTTCCCTCTGAAATGGATTAGGAGTGCTCATGGGATGAAACTTTGAGTGAGTAACTTCACCATGTGCTCGTGAGTGCCAAGCTTGAAGCCTGCAAGGGCAACCGCCCCTGCCCTCGGGGCACCTTTGTCCCTGTGCACTAGCTTTGAACCGGGGCCATGTTTGGAGCTGGCCCATTTTCTCAGATACTGGGAATTGGGTCCGGTTACTCCAGATGAGGAAGTAAATGGATGTCTTTAGCCTAGCATTTATAGTAACTGGCTGTTGTTAATTGTCTTGTGATGTGAAAACAAACAAGCAAGTGTTTCCTGCTCGTCTTTTTTGGTAGCTTTCCACGCCTGAGGTGTGAGACAAGCATCTGAACTTTGTTGAACTTTGTAAACAGGAAGGTCTTTTATGACCTTCTTCAGAGGGCAATTTGAGTCATTTGTTTTATTTGTTACAAAATGTCAACAGGTTTATGTCTGATGGTAGAAGACCAAAAAGGCATTTGAAACTTTGAGTGTTTTCTTATGTTGTCTTCTAGCAGCTAGTATAGCACAGTAAAACCTTCTCCGATACGTTAGGGAAAATGCTTCTGGGGTCTATTCCAAGGTTAGGCATATATTGCTACTATGCTCAAAAGCATAGTTTACTACGCGTATGCATTGCATGTCAGTGAGAGATGTTGTGGTTTTGGTACACCATTCAAAATTGACTGTATTTTCAAGTTCTAAAATTCCATCAAAAAAAGAAACTTGGAATTGATTGATGGAGTTTTTGATGGAAAAGGAGACAAAGGTAAAGCCATTTTCAGGGTTTAAGAGTATTCTTGAACTCTGTTGAATAATTTGGGCTTTTTGGGGAATATATTCACAAGTGCAAATTGCAATCAACACAGGAAAAAAACCTACAAATAAATGGTCAAAATATGGAATTAAGCAAAAAAATATGCCCAAACCATTTCATAAAGCAGATAAACTTATGGAACTTATTATTACTGGTTTTTTAATCTAAAATTGCCCTATCTGACACTAAGATCTTCTGGGCCATCTGATGTAAGTATATTCTACAGCAGAGAATAAAGAAGTCTTGAGAAAATATTTTTGGGGCAGGGTTGAAAAGAAGAGGGTAGGTAAAAGAGAGGAAGGAAATAAACAGTGAGGGCAAAATGGAAATTAATGTAAGATCTGCTAGCTGGAATATTTTTTCAGGTTCTAGAAAATTCAAATGACTACAGGTCGAAGATTGAGAGAGACATGATACCAGAGTTATGGCTGCATAATCTTGGACCACAAATGAGATTTGCATTATTTTATCAAAGAAAAGGTAATTTGATCTGCCCTAATTCTCAGGGGACAACCCAGCAGAGTTCCCATTCCTCTAGGAATTCCAAGAAAACCTATTAATTAGTCTCTGATTCATAGAGTCTGAGTCTTCCCCCACTCTGGATTTGCACTCGAAGATCTTCATTAACTGACTCATATTAAGTGAATTCATTTCATACATTCCTAATTATTGTCAGTAACCAAGTGCAGACACACTAGATTTACAGAGAGTTGTGGCAATTTCTCACAGAAATGGATTACACAACTTACAGAAATGGGAAATGAGAACAGGCAATTTGAGTGCTTGTGTAATAACCAAATGATCAAAAATGGCCTAAATAAAGGGAATTGATGATCTGAAAGCATTTTTTGTAGACATGCACACCAGGAAAATGTTTTTGCCTGTAGAAAAAAGCCAAGCAATCAAACCAGAATTAGAGCAGAAACGCATGCTATGTGGAAAATATTGCTTGATAATTTATGCTTTCAGCTCACAGTGTCAGGCTGGCTTTGACGATCTTTGATGCTTCTTATAGCTCTAAGAACTTCTTACTTATAGAATCATAGAATCATAGAATCATAGATTGGAAATTGGAAAAGACCTCTAAGATCATCGAGTCCAACCGTCGACCCAACACCACTAAACCATGTCCCTAAGTGCCTCATCTACTCGTCTTTTAAATACCTCCAGGGATGGGGACTCCACCACTTCCCTGGGCAGCCTGTTCCAATGTTTAACCACTCTTTCAGTAAAGAAATTTTTCCTTACATCCAATCTAAACCTCCCCTGGCGCAACTTGAGGCGATTTCCTCTCGTCCTATCGCTAGTTACTTGGGAGAAGAGACCTATTTTTGACCTAAAATTCCTGGGGCTTGGTTTTCCGTGGGATTGATTTTTTTTGGTTCTTAGGTGGCAGCATTTACATATTTGTTTTCACAGAGAGACAGAAAGCTGGATCAAAAGATCTGCATCACTTCAAATTAAATGGGAGCAGAGGAGCATCATCTATCAGCACTGTTACTGTAAGCAGTTGCTTACAGAGTAGCTGGGATCCTGTACTTAAAATGCACAAAAATAAAAAACATTCTCTAATTTAAAGAACTCCCTGCACTAGTGACTTATTAACAAATAATACATAGCTAAGTCTTGCTTCAAGGCAGATTTTCCTTTAATTTGCATCTACATCTTGATCATAGCTGTCAGGCTCTTGGTAAGTATGAAGTGTTAAAGTTAATAAAAAATATTACTATGATCTGATTTTATCTGGTCTTTGTCAACTACAACTCGTATTTCCAGCTCTTCACTGCAAACAAAATCAAAGAAAAAAATGTGGTGTTCTAAAATATTTGCCTGACTTCAGACATCAGGGCTTTAAGCAAAATATTAACTATTTTAGAGCTCCTGGTAGAAAGTTGTGAAAGTTAGGTATGTGAAACTATTGAAGTATCTATCACAGGGCCTCACATATGGCACATCTCCATATTAAGAGGTTCTATGAAAATCTTAAGAAATGACATCATGTGACTGGCCACAAGCACTGTAATTGCTTTAATGCTATCACACCTGGGTCTGTTTCCAGAGTCTGGGCCCAGATTACCAACCTGTGAAATTCACGAGAAAAAGTTCCTTTTTAATTAAGTAAGAGTGGGAATGAGTTCTCTGTAACAACGCCTTCAGAAACAGTTTTTTCAGGTTGTTTTCTTTTTGTCTAGAGGAGTTAATCTATCGGACATAAAAGAATTGGGATTATAAGTAGTGGATTAGAAATCAAGCACGCACAACTGTTTGGCTGCAAGTTAAAGTCCCAAGGGTCAAGCCAGACTGAAGAGAATATTCCTTTGTTTGTGGATGGATATATTTACAAGTGGATTACAGAATGTTTAAGAGAGATAGATAGTTACTTCATTCTCTTAACCTCTCCCCATATCTTCAAATATTTAAAATTATATATTAGAAATTTAAGAATAAGGTTATATGACTGCCATATCACCACATTACTTAAAATAGTATTCTTTGTCTACTTTCTTAGGTGACTGTTGTGACAATTACATTTTCACAAATATTATGACTAACAGACCAGTTTTTCTGTGTAAGATTCCTATGTGATATGATTTTCTATGTGATACCTTTTTTTTAAGGAATTAAATAAAAATATAAACAGTATGCCTCAAACTACTGACATCTGAATTTGGCAAATCTGTGTGCAACTGAAGGTAGGGAACTAAGTAAATCAGGGTCCTTTTTCAAAATGTATAATTAGGATAATCATAATACTGCAGCCCATGGGGAGGAAGAGTGGATGGGGGAGACATGAAGAATTAAATTTCTAAAAAAAGTGATGGAAAATAAAATCAAACCCTGTAAAGATTATATTATTCCCTTCTCCCTTGTCCTAATCAATAACTATTGATACAGTTGAGAAAAGATGCTTAAAAGTCGGTTTTGTGACTGCTACTTAGGAAACTCATAAATTAAAAAAGAAATTGTAGCAATGTGAGTCTTCCTCCTTTAAACAATTGAGCAAATTGTATACTTTGAGGCACACCTGACTCTCTAAAACATACTGGGGATCTTTCAGCGGCAATTAGACTGCATGCTGCATATGCATGTTTCATGTGAATGATGCTTAAGAAAGGAAGAATTAATGGGAACAGTGATTTTCATCTATTCATTTATAGTAAAGAAGCTGTGGTCTTTTAAAACCTTCTGGAACATTTGAGATACAATTATTCAATCTTTGAAGGGCCTCTGGGTAATTTTGGTTCAGGTTTCTAAGCGCTTCTTAAGCTGTTCAATCAGCTGCCCTTTGTAAAGTACTGTGAAAATGTAAAACATGATATAAATGCCATGTATCATAATTAGTAACTCACTAGTTTACTTTTATGTGTACATTGAGTATTTTGGACAGGAAATACAGAGAGAGAACATACGTGTACTTCGGAAGAGAATATGTTATGACGAAATGACTTGTTCAGAAGACTCTTTAAAGACAGCGATATAGGAAATGCTTTATCTTAGAACAACAGCATGACTTCTGAAGAATATTGCATCACCAAATGAGGAACCCACAAGCAAGACATAATTTTTACTGTAAGTACCACTGCTATAGAAAAATACTTAATTTAGTTAAACTTTACATAATTTAGTTAAACATGACAGTTTTTAATCCGTTTCCATAACTTGAGATGGTGGACAAGAATGTAGAATTAGATTAATTGACTAATAATTAAATCGGACAAAATGCCTCAATGACATACGTATCCATTCTAAATAAAGGTGTCTTATTTTAGTTAATGGCCTTTCTTCTGAAATGTTGATTTTGTAGTAAGGTCTGTTTAGACACAACACTTGTGTATGTACTGAAGATTTGCTATATCTGAATGGCATAATTTAGGCAAATTGCATCAGTTATCCAGTATGCTATTACTGAGAATGCTTATTTGGGAAGTTGGAGATGCGCTTAACTTTAATCTGATCACAAATATCACTTAAATACTGTGCATATTTATTTACATATAACAATGTGATGATTAATTTGGAGCTTGGAGATTAAGAAACTATTGAATAGACTGATCTTTATAAAAAAACAACACTTGAAACATGCTTTCACTTAAACATATTAGGGTGAGTAGTCCCTACTGTAGTCAGATATTGGAGGTCCTTGTGTTTTTATTTGGGAATTATCAGCAGATATGTCAGTTTTGACTGGAAAGTTTTCTCAGGCCCTGAGGAAAATCCTACCCAAAATCTGAGAGAGAAAAAAAATTAATGCTCTAGAGTGAAAAAATCAATGCTCTAGTGCTTAGACCGCATGAAAGAGGAAAATCTGTTTGCAGATCTTTATCAGACTAGAGACTTGCACTGTAGGTTTCTGAATTAGAGATGAGTCTTTTGAGCCACCATAAAAGGAGCTGTGCTAGGTTTACAATATTTCCTTTGCTTTTGTGTTATCTTTTGTTCTGGGTTTTTTTTGTCTTTTTTTTTTTTCCCCCAAGAAAACTTCGCTGGTTTTTTTTTGTCTTTTTTTTTTTTTTCCCAAGAAAACTTCAGAAAATGTCTGCTTCCTTCCAATGTGATGTATGAGTGTTTTTTGTTTGTGAGCAGGAATTTTCTCCTTCTGCTCGGTTGTCTGTAGCCCTCACTGAGCATAAGGGTAAACATAATCTTAAGTAATTGTGTTGGATTGGGGATAAACAACTTCTCACCTTCATAACGGAACCTTTAGTGCCATGTAACGGAACTTTATTCTTTGATGCAGTTCTGTTGTTTGCAGAGTTATGTGTCTCCTGTTCAACGTTTCTGAAAGTGAACTAGAATTTATCTTTATTTTGAATGCTTAATTATGCTGAAATGATGCCTTCCAAAACACTTAACCCTTTTTATTGAAGGACCACTTTTCCTTGAATTAATTGAATTCTTTATCTTATACTCCTTTTACTGCTTTAAGGTGTGTACCATGGATGGGAATGTTCAGGCTGGAATTACTGATTAAAAAGCCCAGCCTATGGTGATTTCTCCTCATTTTACTTTCTTTCCTTCTCTGCTCACTCAGAGTATCAGTGACCACACACTTTTCTCTAGACTTAGTTTAACATTGCTTTCTGAACCAACGTCAGAGGCTTTAGATAACCCGTCAACCATTAGCTTTACAGCTGAAGAATGAGTAGTTAGGAAGACTACTTAGGAATCTTTAGGAAGCTGATGAACTCAAGCATTTATTTTTAAATACTGAAATACTGAAAACAAACACCACCATCACCACCACCAAGTTACTTTCTATCAGTTTTTATCCCATGATTCTAAAGAGTATGGAAAACAGCTGAGGTAAGTTATACTGAGGTACCAAGACTGCTGTAGCACACAAGTGCAGCTGTCCCATAGCCTGCAGCACCACTACAAACTCATGACAAATGAAGAATACATTTGCAAATTCTAAAGGAGACCTCAGGCAGGCAGAATGTAATTACCTAACTAGAATTTAAGTAAGGCCACAGGACCACCTGGGAAGGAAGTTGTTGCTCGCTGTTAGTAGGGTGCCAGGCAGGAACTGGTTTTGGATTATTTACTACCTAGAGTAACCTACAGTGCAGTCATAGTTTAAAATGATAGAATACTAAAGAGAAAAATGTACAGTGTCAGTAATTTTCAACCTAGTAATGAAGCATAATGGAACAGAGCCATCATGCTATATTATGCAATTTGCATTTTATGGAATGTGTGAATATAACTTCAGTTATTTGCTGTCTATTGGATGAAATTACGCCAACTTAATATTTAAAACCAAAAAGTACTTTTCAAAAGAAAAGGGAAGAAAGTAGTAACTCTGTCCTCTCTGAAATGGAAGTTTCATATAGGGGCTTGGATTAGTAGGACACAATCCTTTTCTGTATCTATCTGTGGCATTAAATCTGAAGGGTACATTAGAGTACATCTCAAAAGAGAGTTGGTGCACCACGTATAAAAGGAAGGCAGAGGTAAATATTAGCCATGGGCTGTAGCACAAAAACCTTTTCATATGAAAAGCAAAACACAATGCAAACAAGCCAACAAGATCAGATGTGATTTACTTTGAAGGTTGTGTCTAATAGACATTTAGTCTGTACATCTTTAGGATTATTGATGCTGTTTCAGTATTTGCAAGACAGGCATTGCCAGAAAAGCCATAATGAGAAAGGTGAACTAAGAGCAGAAATAAGGAAAAATCTTACTACATGAAACATTAGAGTAAATGCATAGAGTTGTCCATGCATGATTTTTGAGTTACTCAAAGAGAGCACATCTTTCTAAAGGGAGGTCAGAGTGGGCTGGGAGAGGGATGATTTTAATCATGCAGTGTTTCCTGTAAAGATAAAATGCAGGTTAACAGTGAAATGTAATATACTGTAGTCCAGAATTCCGCAGCAGTCTAGCACAAGTTTGCTGGTTTTTTTTTTCTACGTCCTCTTTCACATCCCTAGGAGTTTAGGCCAGGATCTAAAAATTCCTTTCATAACTGTTCCGTCTGCACACTTCGACTAATCAAACCCATAAAGTTTGGGCAGGTTATGGTTCCTGTCAATACAAACAATCCAAAATGTTTGGGCAAAAGTGTCCAGTCCATAAGCACTGAGTAAAAATAGCCATGACTTTGAGTTTTGGCCTCCTGAAGCATTGTTGCAGTAGCACTCTCCTAAATCAACATCAGTGACAAAAGTTGCAGAACATCAGCCTATCTTCAGCGTTCAGCTTCTGTTCCTAGTGTTTTGGAAGGAGGTGGAGATCAGCTTTCTTGGGTCACTGTTTATTCTTTGAAATAGCATGACTAGCACTTAGCAGATTAAGTAGATGCTATGATGTTCTCCGTAAATTGCTGTTAACTGTCATAGATGAAATGCTGCTCTCCAGTTATGCAAGGATACAGTGTCAAAGCAAGGGGTTCTAGTGGTAGGACCAAGGGAAGGCGAGTGGCTGAGAGCCGTCAGCAACAAGGCTGTGACATTTAGTGCTCAGTCTGTATGGACTGGGGAAGAAGAGAGAGGAACCAAGTACTAATCCAGGCAAGACAGACCCCGCTGTCAGAAAGAGGGTGCCTGGCGATAGAGCTTTCTTCAGAGAGCTTTTTAACTCTCACTTCTATCAAAATGACCTCAGTACAGCTCTGCAGCTTTCCATCCCTGTACGCTTCAAAGAATTGAAGTCCTTTCTGTGCTTAGACTAAAGCAACCCCACTTCAGTAAAATAAGATACAATTGTGACAGATTGAGTTCTGGATTGTTACTTCAATCCTTTTGCTAAAACACCGATAATTTACAGAGCAGCATTAACAGTAAGGTTTTTTCTTTCTTAAACTTTAGTAAAATCAGCCCTCCAAAAGGAAGACTATGTCTTCTAACTCTTGAAATAAATCCATTGCATTGCAAGGACACTTAACTAAGTAATTGATATATTTTATTTTATTTTTTAAAAAAGACTCCTGTGTTCTATGTTATGAAACACTGAGAAAGATTTTAAAAATTGCTCTCTAAAATATGCTTTACACACATTCTGCAAGAATCTGCACCCTCAGATCTATAAAGACATGCTGTTCTTAGGCATAAAAGCAAAATTCCTTTGCCAGTCTATAATGTTTTAAGCAGAAATCCATTTTAACTACTACATTTATTTCAGAAAAATATGAAATTAAAAACAAAACTCAGGATGCATGAGGTCACATTAAACAGCAAAAACATTAAATTCCAAACTAGTGAGCTTGAAGCATCAAATTTTGCAAAGTTCTAGTTAAAAAAAGTAGAAAGAGAATCAGGATGTTTTTAAAAAAAAAAAGAACAGCGTTTCTTTGTTCCATAATATCTAAAATGCTGTAACTAATGCCTAAGCTAAAATGAAGGCATTTTCTCCCCTATCTAGGGTGCATAGTAAATATCGAGCTAGATGGAGTGCCTGTTTTTTCTTAAATTGAAGCTAAAACTGCAGAGCTTCATTCTTTTCCTGGATGAATAGTCCTTTTGTAGCAGATAACTTTGCATGTGGCCAGGGGCCACAAAGTAGCACTTTTAGGCAGCTTTCTAGTTTTAACTTTGGAGCCACATCTTTGATTCTGGCTTATGAAATGGATTTACAAACAAGCAACAATGACAAAAGTCTACCCTGAAAGTCTGCTTCCAGCAGGCAAGAAACTGCGTTCTAGAAATGCGTTGTCTATGTAGGGGTTTGCACAAGTGTGAGGCCACAGGGCTGGTAACGCTCCAGTGCGGGAAGGACTGAACAGGAGAGGTGCCTGCATGAGAGGTTGGTTCATGTGCTTTGCCTGTTTTGGGTAAAAATGGAGACATTTTAAAGATACGGTTTTGATTTTAAACAAATGATTTAATACATTTATAGATCCACGAACATCACTTTTTCTCTGAAAGAAAAAAAGTATCTGAAATATGTTAAAAATTAACATAATGAAGAATGAAAGGTTGTTTTCATTACTACAGGATATTTGTTCTTTGAATTAATAGAGAAAAGAATTGTGATTCTTGGAAATTAAACATATGGCAGTAAAGTGATAGTTATCAAAATCTAGAATTTTGATTTTTGGGTCGCATTAAAGGCTGATAGTATCATCTACAGTGCCTTACTTCAGGGGATGTTCAGGGAGGCCGGTATATCCCGCATTAGTTATTTAAATATTAACCTGACCCATGTTGGATGACAAATGCCTGTTGCTGATTACATGTAACAAAAAAGCTGTCACTTCTTTTTAATTTTGAATCTGCATATAAACCCATTTAAAAGCCCCAAATATATCCTAATATCTCTTTTGATATGGATTTTTTTTTGTCTTAGTCTTAGACTCTTTACAAGTTAGAATAGTCACTTATTTAAAAGCTTGATGGCAAAATCAAGTGATTCAAAATACATAAACTTAATTAGGAAAATATTTTATTTACTTTGGGATCAGGATTAAGATTATAATATAATGCTTTTTACTGATCATATGTGGTGGGAAGAGAAGCCCAGAGAAGAGTAACATTTTTTCCACAAAATTAATTAGTAGTTTTACGAGCTGTTGTACCGGAACAATATATTGGACACAGATAGATCAGCTAGAAAGCAGCTTAAGAGACCATATAACCTCACTTTTTCCTGCTCCCTGGTAGGTATATAAGTCTCCATATATAAAATCAGTGGGATTCTATACAGGCATAGCAATCTGTTCAGAATTTCTTGACAAATAGAAGAAACCCTGCCAACCCTATGTTCTAAGCCAAAGTATGTTGCTTATTTCTGCATTTAACATGGACCAAACCTTGCACCAAAGCTGAAGAAAAATATTTTCATTTCATATGTTTGTACTAAAAATGTTATGCGTAGATTATTGAGGAGAAAAATGATTTTGACTCGTTCTCTCCCTCAAAGATTTGGAGTAATATATGCTGTATTACATTATAAACCAAGCATCTGTTAATACCAGAAAAAAATCTTTCTTAACAGTCACTTGAATGGTGGAGTGGTGGTTGCTGAACTGTTCATTTGAAAACTCACTGAGTTGCACAGTAATCACAGAATCTCCAGTTTTATTATCCTTTATGCCACTGAGAAATGCCTGCTGTTTTGTTGTTCTGTTTTCATTTTCATCATGTTCCAAACCAGAAATGTATCACTGTCTAAAAATGTGTTGGTAGGTAACAGAGAAAGGCAAATGAAAGGTCAAACCTCTTGCAAACTGGTAAAACCACATAACTTAAATTTAAATAGAAACCACATTATACGACCAGAGATAAACAACTTATGGATTGTAGTATAATTTATAAAATAAAGAACATTATCATTAAGGGCGCCTGGGACTGTAGCACTGATGAATAAGGCAAAATTCCCATTGACTTGCCTTTAGATGTGTGCTGGGCTCTTGTTTGGTTGAGGTAAGGGCATTTGTTTGGATTTTCTCTGCTGCATCTAATACCTCTTTTATTTTTTCCCACTCTTCACAAAAACTCGTGTACAAAACAAAAACTCCTCAGTGGGAGACATGCCTACATAATGATTTTATCTTGCTAATATTGCCATTATTCCCTCAAATAGATCTTTCAATTTTCCCACCTACCATTTGCTTTGTATTTGCTCACAAAACAACTTAGTGTATTGTGTGCACTTACGTACACACAGGAAAGTTAGTAGAATGCTAAAGAAAGTGCTGACACCACGCTCTGTTTTCTCAGACTTGTAACTTTACCTCCAAAGGACTCTAAAGGGGTTGCTGCAGGATCCTTTCAAAGTCTCGTTCTGCCCCCATTCCTTGGTTGACGACGATAGCTTCAGAGATGTTACCACAATACCAGAAGTGGCAGGAGGGATGCAGAGGCCGTACCAGAGGTTGTGCAGGTGATCTTTGTCACATGGTAGACAGGAGCTCAGATCATATCCCCATCTATAAACACAGGGCTTGAGATTGTGCAGCCTCAATAGCTCTGAGAGTTGAATCTTAGAATCATAGAATCATAGAATCATAGAATCATTGAGGTTGGAAAAGACCTCTAAGATCATCTTCACCCCCTTTTTGGAGTACTCTCAAGGTTTAAGTTAATGAGGCCATGGCAGCTGCTGGCCATACATGCTAACCCACACATATACCAGAAGAGATCTGCCTTCAGCCCCACTGTTCCTCTCACATGAAGAAAGCAGGGCCTTGAACATCTGGTTACACATTCAAATAAAAGACTGTACTTGACTATTACAGTACCAGTGCTGCCCAAACTGCTTCTGTCCAACTCTCCTGTAGAAAGGGAGGCAGATCAGCAGGGTCTGTAATGTGCACGTTGCTGGCTGAGCCTGGTGTACATAGCCTGATCTCTCACACAAATAAGCATTTGCTTCCAAAGAAGTCCAGGCAGGCAGAAATCAAACACTGGAGCTGAGTGCAACATTTTGAAAATCACAATGAACTTGTATTATATACTTTTTTTAAAGGTGTGCTACCTCCATATAACCTTGGCTATTGCGAAGAACCAAATCAAATACTGAAACAATATCCACTACCAATTCATGTAGGAAAAGGTTTCTAAAGTTTTCTTGAGGCCTTTTTTAGAATGTTGTAGTGCTTCAGATGAAACATCGTCTACTTTCAAATGTTACTGTAATTATTTTAAGGAATTTTGAAAACCATTGGTCGAGAAGAGTATAAAAAACACAGTTGCATAAATAATCTGGTCTGGGACTGAAGTGGAAAGATGTATAGCCCCTGTTGCTGATGTATATGCAGAAATAACATGACGAAAAGTGATAGGCATCATCATGCTTTTGCTTTAATTTGGAAAACCCATGTAAAGAATAAACTGTAGGAGACTGAAAGTAAAATCCTATTAATGCATGAGTCACTGCTGCTGGGATTTGAGGGCCTCTGGAATGCAATTTACTATGAACAGAACAGTTGCAAGAAAATGGCAGAGAAGGGCCTCACTGAAGAGCTCTGCTGACATAGCTGAGCCCCGCTGTAGTCGGTATTTCAGAATATGAGCTATACTTTACCATCTGTCTTCTGGGCCACGATCATCTCTCTTCATACCGTCAGCAAACATAAAGAGGCAAGACACTCAGGAGATGCTGCACGCTACAGCTTCCCTTGTTCTTTGTATGTGCTGCTTGGAGTTGAGTCCTTTTTGAGACTGTGGCAACTGCCACCTAATGTGACAGCAATGGCTTTATGGTGGTTCTGTGACTTACTCAAATGGCCAGCTCTCAGCCTGTGAACCAAAGTAGAAAGTAACAGTACTTGTCCTCTTCGAGGTGGGACAGATCCTTGCCTTTACCAAAGTGTATGATACAAAAGTAAAATTAAGTGTAAAACTCCATTGAAATCAATAACGAAACTCAGTGAAACCAATGTTTCACTGCAGATACTTAACTAGACAGTTCTTCTTCGTCGTTGCCTGGGTGCTGCACATGGACTGTGTTGCCATTTGCCTGTATAGCTAGTGTTCTGGGAATCTTTTTTTTAGCTACTTAGAGTTGCTGCAAGAGTCTTGGTTCTCTTGCGACATAAATGCAACCTGATATTAAAAAATCCAAAAGAAGCTGATATATAACCTGTGCCTTTTTACCAAGGGTAAGAAAAGATTAATTTAATGAACAAGGAATTGGTAGCAATGGTATACTGGTATTCTTAAAAAATATACAATATATATAAAAATTGCATCTGAAAAGCCTATCCTTTATGAATATAAGGAGAAAAAACTGTTTTAGCATAAGTAAAATCCTCAGAGAGAAGAAACCGTATGTTACTGACCTTGCAAAATATAAATTTTTGGTCACTTATATGCTTCATTCCATTAATCCTGTCCTCATACAGACTGTAAGGAGGCTGGGATACTTACATTCAAGAATCTACTTCAGGTTTCTATTCAACTGAGTTAAGTATCCAGCAGAAGGGGACACCACCATGAAGAGCCCACCCAGACTGTTATTGTGTGGTAAAAAGAAGGCACACAGATGAGGAATGAAATTCTGTATAGAAGTTTTCTATAAGTTACAGACGCTATTGCTTCCATAAAGAACTGAGCACTTGTGCAAGGAAGAGAACAACATCTTCACAGTGCAAACGTGCTTAACACAAGTGCGAAGCTATGGAGTAGGGTAGCTTAAAAGATCAAATTGAAAACTAGCGGATATAGAATGTCTCTCAACAGAGATGTAATGACAGGAAAGAAAAATGCAGCTATATCCAGGAAACACATTTATCAACAGGCTTTGCAAAAGTATTTGGGATTTCTAGTAAACCATAACAAACACTGCAGAAATCCTGTTTTTAGCTGTGGGTGCCGAACAGCTTCTTTGCAAAAACTCAAGTGTATTTAAAGCTATGGGGAGACAGGACGGTAACAGGACAATGATGACAGAACTGTGGATGCCTCCACCTGTACGACTTGAGAGTGAGCTGTAAGGCAGCCTGTATGACAGATCTCTAGACAGAAAATCATCAGCTCTTAAGCAGAGGGTCATTCCTGGTACAGGTTGGCAGTCAACGGGAGGAAGTGTACTGTCTTCTCCACTGAACTCCCAACCGTCCTTTCAAAATTCTCCAACTAGGTAGGCCTTTGTCTGGGAACCTCTGGGTTGGCTTCTCCAAAATGTATTCACTGATCCATTGGGCACTGTGCACTTTTCATTTTAAACTAACATTAAAGTGTGCATCAGAGCTCTGTTTCCCATAATCTATGGGAAAAATGATGGGGTGGGAACTTTGCATTTACTGAGTTTATTCAACACTGCATAGTGCCTTAGCAATGCGCAGCTTTTGTGCATGGATGTAATTATACCCTGTACTCTAGCTATGGGTGTCTATTTGCATCACTGCAGAGTTAGCGTATAGTAATAGGGATGTATGACACTTATAAAAGACTAATGCCTTCATCCAGGTTGGTGGCAGACAGAACTAGGCAGCAGGAATGCGCACCTGGCATAGCGGGGACAAGGCTGTGTTGCTATTCTTTGCTACCATGAATTGGAGATGGTGAGAAATTTTTCTGAGGTGTAATAAAATGTCTTTGATGACAGAAGCCAGTTCTTCAAGAAAAAAACCTTTGCTCACAGGAAAGCACTGGTCTAACTGAAACTTCCCATGGGAACTTGCATTTCAGCTCCACCATGGACACAATAATGCAACTACTTAATACTGCCAGACTAGTTAAGGTGCTGGATCAAGCAGATTAATACTGTCTCCTGACTCTTCCGTATTCCAGATGAGGGTTCTGACCTACAGTCTAGTTGCTTTTGCGGGATGTGTGAGGGTCTTTTACTTAGTTCTTAAAAAAAAAAAAAACAAAACCCAAAAAACAAACAAACAAAAACCCCCCATTGCTTTAAAAAGTTTTCATTCTCACAGTATGTGGAAGAGGGCATTCACATGTGTGGGAAGATCCAGCTTCTGACTACCTGTGCAGACAGTGCACACGCTGCCTTCTTAGTTTAGTTTCAGCAATTGCCTGGCTTCTTAGATCCTCCTCAGCAGCAAATAAGGCATATCAGCCTCTGACACCCTTTAGATGAAACAAGGAAAGGTTTTCATTTTCCCAAAGTGAGAAGAATAACTCTTAAGAGCAGAGAAAATGGAGATGGAAAAATCCTGAAAAGAAAACATTTAGATAACCGAACAACCATGCCCACTCTTCTGATTCATTTTCCTAGCTCTATCCACAAACACATATTTTGTTCCCTGTGACTGCCCCAGAAAGGGTTTTCCTATTCACTATGACATTTCTTCTATTTCACATGGGAACGAGCACAGCCTTTTCTGCAATTTCCAAACATGTATTATGAACAGAAGTATATTGTAGGGGAAACTAACCTTGCTAACCTATGCAAATATCAGAGAAGAGTGTGAGTATTATATTAGAAAGGGTAAAAACGGGTTAGTAATATGAAGAAGTAGAAAAAACAGAAAAAGGATGTTCCCACTGCTTTTTAAATCTGTCTTTAAATTATTTACTTGGCACTTTGACAGCTCACAATTTAAATTTTTTCATTCATCTTAATATTTAATCACAATTTTAATTATATTAGTAACTTGAGGCTACTTCTTAACTCAGAAATAGCTTCATTTTCTATTAATAAACAGCACGTATCCTTGGCTTTGACACTTACTTGCTGTGAGTGTTTTGGCTTTGGTAGAACATGCAGTCCAGGACACCGTTATTGCCTCTTAAATCTCAAATCATCTCAAGTTATCAGTACAGTGTTTCACCCTGATGATGATAACTTGGCATAAAAACATTTGATTTTCACTGTGGTTCTTAGTGCTATTGTTGCTAAAAATACAAGAAATCAGAGAACAAGTTCTTAAAAAAAAATCTTATTCTAAAAGACATTCTTCCAGATGATTTTTCTTCTCCTTCACCTGGAGAAGGGACAGCCTGGTACCTGAGAGCTGTGGGTTGGAAGAACAGAATCATAGAATCATAGAATCAAGGTTGGAAAACACCTCTAAGATCATTGAGTCCAACCGTCAACCCAAC
>NW_008795317.1:508211-523387 GCF_000699145.1 Aptenodytes forsteri | reverse complement strand
GTAAACAGCAGGTCGAGCGAGGCACCTCCCCTGGTAGGCTCACTTACCAGCCGTGTCAGGAAGTTGTCTTCCACACACTCCAGGAACCTCCTAGACTGCTTCCTCTCTGCCATGTTGTATTTCCAGCAGACATCTGGGAAGTTGATGTCCCCCATGAGAACAAGGGCTAGTGATTGTGAGACTTCTGTCAGCCGCTTGTAGAATGCTTCATCTGCCTCTTCATCCTGGTTGGGTGGTCTATAACAGACTCCCAGCAGGATATCTGCCTTGTTGGCCTTCCCCCTCATCCTTACGCATAAACACTCAACCTTATCATCATCACAATCGTTGAGCTCTAGACAATCGAAACACTCCCTAACATACAGAGCCACCCCACCGCCTCTCCTTCCTCACCTGTCCCTTCTGAAGAGTTTATAGCCATCCATTGCAGCACTCCAATTGTGAGAGTCACCCCACCATGTCTCTGTGATGGCAACTAAGTCATAGTTAATAGAATGTTATATCTCAGTGTGTGTGACTGAAAGGGTTTGGGATGAAGGTCTGGAGTTTATTGAGCTGCATGCCAAATGAACTCCCATGCTGGGGTTACAGCACTCATGTGGCAGTGGGCTGCATTGGTTTGGAGGCTGCTAGGGGACATGAGTCAATGGGCATGACTTCGTCTGGGATGCAGAGGCCATCCAGCCCAAATCCACAAGGGAACAGTGAAAGATCTGGGACTTGCTGAGCTATCCACTCTCCCCACAGCTCTCTGAAGTCTATGGCGCTCTGTGAAGACTGGAGAATGTGGCTTATGGGGTCAGGAAGACCGACCATCTCTCCGCTGAGCCTCTGAGACCAATCTCCTGTTTTTGCAGGCAGCATGTCAGATAAATCTTTTTTATAAATTGACCAGCCTCTATTTTACAACGTTTTTGTTCTCATCCTCCCTATTGAGAGTTTGTTCCAGAAGCTGACTCTTCTCACGCTTTTTGTGATTTCCAGCCAAAATTTATTCACAGAATGCTTTTGTTTTTGTGCCAACATGGTCCATTAGCTCAAAAAAGTCTTTTTGATTGTTCTACACACAGCAATCAGATGTCTTCTCAGCCTTCATTTTGCCAGAATAAGTGAGCTAAGCTCTTCCAGTTTCCTCTGACACAACCCGTCTAGAAGTCTTTTCTGCCCCTCTTTAGGTTAATTTTTGTGGAGCACCGATGACTAGAACTAAGTGCACTTTTCCCACTGATGTTTCACTGGGGCCCGTGGGTTAGCATGCAGCACTTGCTGGCCAAACCCTACCTCCTATGTATTGTTACTACTAGCAAAAATAATCAGTATAAACAAGATGGTCTATTTAACAGGACTTCTAATAAATTTGATTAAAACAGACTAGAAGGGCCCAGCTTATTATGTGGCACTTCTCTGTATTCATACAGTGATAACACCAGGATCAGGAACCAAAATGCACTGGCCCACATAGGCAGTGCTGTTTGTAGGTGGGTCTGAAGGAATCGGTACCCCAAACGTGTGATGTTTGGTGGCTTTCTGCTCAGGGGCTGGCCACTTTGGGTTCCTTTCAGAACGTGCTAACTCTCCCCATTCACTTATAGTAGACCGACTGCTCATAAGAATCTCCTTCCTATGGCCACAAAGCTTATTTTAGACTCAGGTTGAAGCAAGGGTTTAAAGATAATTGGACCCTGAATAGCCTTAGGCAGAAGTGTAACATTCCCTGTGCAACTTATTGCTTTGAACCAGAACAGATCAACAGCAAGAGGAAGAAGAAGAGAAGCATCAACTTCCCTCCCTCACAAGCTCCAGTGTTAAATATACCTGATATATATTTGTCAGTTTACCTGTTACAATTAGAAAGATTCATCACAGTTACAAGATCCAACCTGGGCACTTGCATTAATTACCACCAAGAGCACTCTATGGTATCTGAAGAAGAGACAGAAAAAGAAACATGTATTCAGCGTCAGAAAAGTAGAAGAAAATGTGAGGGATGAAGGACCTGGAATAGCAGCTAAGGACTACAGCTATTGCATCTGGGGTTCTCAAGAAATGCATCAGGCAGAGGGATTAAAGGAGAATTTTGTCTCTTCAAAAAGAAAAGATTCTAAAGAGAAAGGTAGGTGAAAACTAGCCACTTTTTTTTCCAGTAACCTCAGGCCAGAGGCAGTGGATATAATTTAATAACCTACAATTAAAGAAGAGCAGTCTAATTACCAGTTTGCGCTAAAAAAAAGTCGAGAGAGTCACACTCTTTGAAAGAATTAAATTCTGAGAGGATTAATTGCATGTGAAATACCCAAAAGAGAAACTTATTCAACATTTGTAAAAAAACCCATGCTTTTTTCCCTGTTTATGGGATCCTACTTTTGAGATCAGATTGCAGTAGACACCAAAACTGAGAGACAAACATCGTATGAGATTCTGACTTACATTTAAAAGCAGCTGTGTTAGTTTGCCAGGCTGCAGAACACTCTTGGGTGAGAATGCAAGTTTTAGAAAGAAAAGAGGTGATGGCACAGTAGATTGGGCTGACAAACAAGTCTTATTAAAAAAAAAATGGATTGACAAAGTGAAAAAAAAACTTCAACAGTTCAATTCTCATGTGGAGTGAATTTGCAAGAAGTAATGTGAAAGTTTACGCTTGAAGGAAAAAATGGGGAACTAAACAATGCCTGGCCTTCGACAGAGCTACTATTTTGGCAAGAAACAAAACTATCTGTGGGAAGCTGTACCTAAAAGGAAATTAAGTATAAGTATTCTGCACAGAGAAGAAGATTGTTCTGTGGAAATTGCTCAGATAGAGAGCTATTTCAGATGACTGAACTGCCCCCTTGAACATGAGTGGAATTGTTGTTGCTTATAAATTGGATATTGATACCCAGGTCAATATGAAATCTGAAGTCAATTTGAATACAAACAAAAAAGCCCAGGTTGTGCAGTGGCAAACTCAGTTCTGTAATAGCTGTATCCAAACTAAATGTAATTGCAAAGCAGTCTCTTGAAAACATAGAATTTTACTTATTATTAAGGGAGACAGAAGCTGGAAATGCGTGTGGTACTTCATCTCACAGGGAGAATGTATAAGCTAGAAGGCCAGAAGCACTTGGAGGTAGAAAGAAAAACAGATTAAAAAAAAACCAAACTAAATTAAGATATAGACAGCAAAGAAACAAAATGTAAGGCAAATTTCACAAAGAAAAAAGAAAATTAAAATAGTCATTACAGTTGTAAAAGAACACTAAGGAAAATGTAGAACAAAGATCAGAAGTTGTTAAACATACGTGCATGATTAAAGAAACCTTCTATCCGTTATCATGATATCCATTATATGTTTTGCAGATTTTAGAAATAGGTGTCCATTACAAAGTTCTCTCAGCACACGTTTACAACTGAGTACACAAAGAGCTAAACCTCAACCTGTTAAAAATTTCTTGTCCACAGAGAACTCCCTATGTAATGTTGTCAAGTCACTATTTTTTAGGTCCCTTTGACAAAAATGGACATAACAGCACTTTTCCACCTCAAAGAATTAATGAAATAAAGAGCACTTCACAATGTTTAACATACATATGCTATTGTAATAAGGCCAATACACACATCTTACTTAGCTAGACTTAGCAGTCTGTACTGGGGAGAAAATTTATGGTAAGGACTAAAGGAATAAGCCACTTTGAATAATTGGCACGCCCTCCATTCTAAATTAACGGGTGACTGTGTTTTGGCTTGGTTCATACGCTGATTTTGAGTATGACGGGTAAGTGGGTTTCTATCATAGTTCCACTTTGTCCAAAACCAAGCTCCGCACACTTTTTTTCAGATACGCTTTTTTTAGTGTTTGCCTTTTATGCTTTCCTGCAGTTAGTATTTTCAGAGAGCTGTGCTCTCTGAACGCCCATGGAAACTTCCTAAGCAGGTAGGCTACTTCTGTGTCACGGTATGTGGGAGTCCTTCCCATTTCCCTGGGCTCAGAAGCAGATGCAGGCTGAATGCCACTGCTGTAGTGGGGCAAGACCCAGGCATGCAACATTCCCTTGTCCCCATACCTCTCAGAGCCAGTTCCCATGCCAAAGAAAGCTCAAGCCCAGAGCCTGAGCATGAGCCATGGCATGTTGTAGTCAGGCGTTGGTCTGAACGCTCTGTGGAGCAGGACCCTGGGGCGTGCCAAGGCATGCATGGGAACGTAACGTAGACACAGCCATAGAGGTGAGAACTGAAAGCCTGTAAGTTTTTAGGCTTCCTTTGAAGTCGATGGGAATTTGCCTGAATAAGGTATGCATAAAAATGGAATAAAAGTGTTCAGTTTTGGCCTGTTAGGACATGGATGCCAATAGTAAATGCTTTATTGCCGAAATCGTAAGCAGCTAAATATTTGGGGATTAAGAATACTCCACCCAATGGCTTGCTGGTTAAAGCATTCACAGGGAGGTAGAAGATGTGAGCCCAGATCTCCTCTCCTGTCTCTTGGGTGGATGCTTCAGCTACTGAGCTGCACCGAGTGGTGCCTTTTAGCTCTTTGTTCTCTCCCTTTCCTTCCTCCCTTCCCACTTTTTACTCCGTCCTTGTCAAGTACTTTAAAAAGCCCACCAAAACAACATCTGGAATCTGAACTGCAGACAGATCCTCCCTTGAAAGATTTAAATCCCAGAGCTCAACAGGGTTTAGTACACTTCTTTTTCCGTAGTGTTGCCCCGTGGCTAGTTGACAGCAGTTCCTGGAAGACCGTTGTGAGTTCCTCTCGTGGGTGACTGACTTTATGTTGTATAGGGAACTCAGGTTATAACTTTGGTCTGCATCAGCTGTGTTTGAAAGGTGACTAAAGCTAGATGCATCAGCGCAAAGCATGGTGACTTTTCAATCACTGTGTTGACTAAGCCCAAAGCCCATAAGAGCTGAGGTGACATCACAAGAGATAATGACCAAAGCTTGGCAGGCTTTATTTACAGTGATGTAATCTAAGACAGTGGGATCGCTCCAATATGCAGGAGGAGCGTGAACCTGGACTGGAAGAAAGACTGGGTCACCTGCCCTCATCCTCTGTTATTGCAGGCAGCTAGACCATGTAGTTCCTTTCACAAACTGGTGACTCTCCAGCCTCCAGCTTGACGTTATAAATTCTGTAGCATTAAATGAATATGAGTCTAGGGAACATAAAGGTACAGACTTTACTACTGCAGCATCTTGTACGTCAGTATGTTTGTAGTAAGGGCCCTTAGGGAACATTTATGGTAAGACAGGGAGCCCCATGCTGCAGGTCAGGAATTCACACATTTGAATGCCAGTAGTCTGTTCAGTTAAGTGATAACTCTATCTTTGCTGCATTATAGGAGCGTATAAACAAGTTCATTAAGCTACTGGTATTTATTTCATTATTATAAACTGCTTGTATTATACTAATATAATTTTTTAATATTATAGTAATGATTAGAGCTTATAGCTAGCGTATACATGCAGTATGTGTAGATAATACAGATGTATACCTATCTAAAATGTGCAAGTGGTATGTTGAAGGATGCGTTGCTGTTAGTTCATCAGTAATTGTTATATATGGCTTTAATGTTATTTACCTTAAGAGAAACATGGCTAGGTGTGACACTTTAAGTCTAAGCAGTATTCTGTTCAATATTCTACACAGCAGCTATTGTGCGTATGTTCTTCCCTAAGTGGTCATTTTGAATGGCTAGTAGTTCAGCAGTTATTGACGGGTTGCTTTCTTGTCTAAAAATAGAGGAATGTGTGGATCCATGTACACAGCGGGTATTCAAGTAATAAAGAAAGTGATTGATGATAAAAAGCTTTCTTTCTACTCTTCTGTCATCAACAACCTATTGGGATCAAGAGAACACTGGGATAGAAATTAATCTTCCTTGAGTTATTCTAAACAGTCAACTGATGGGAGATTTCTTTGATCTCATTCAGTTGAAATTGATTAATTCTGTTAATTACTCTGTTTGAACTGAGCAGGAATTTTCTGCGTGTTGCAGCATCCTTGATGATTTGTCTTCTTGCATACCAAACAAGTAAACTTGGTAAAGAATTTGAAGGGAGGTGGTGTCAGTGTAGTGTTTGCTGACTAAGATTGATGATGACTATCAGTGATAAATGTCTGTAGAAGTGATCAGATGTAATTTGTTTCTGTACTTGGATTTTTCATTGAAACTGTCATTGGTTAAAATGCATAAACAGTCCTTGGAGCAGGAACTCATGTCTTCCTCTGCCAAGTGAATACATAATCACTACGCTAGGAATGTTTTCTCTCTTTCTCCCTCTGTCCTTTTCCCACCTCATGAATCCTGAATTCTACAGGAAGAACTGGGATTACATTACAGTTCTTTAATGCCTGCTGGATTACGGGATTGTCATAAATCTAGGGAGGTCCCTTGACTCTCATGCCATCTCCTTAATACCCTGATGCCTGCTGAGTAGGTTCTGATTAACATTGATAGTGGGGGACTAACCTCCTACCTGGAGTCTGTTTTTTCCAGTAAGCAGATTGAATCTTACAAGCTAGAGGAGACACTTGGGGCGCTTGGGACTGTAAGAATAGGCTGACATACACTGAAGGATTTGCCACATACTGAGGAGATCGCTGCTTAAGGTTTGTCAGCCTTCCTGAAATCTGTTTTTGCTCTAACTAGCTTTCAGTCAAAAATAAAATTAATTTATTATACTAAAATGTTAAGATTAAAAAAAAAAAATCAGTGACTATTTCTGGAGAGAGGTATGAGAAGTTCAACAGTAAAACATGTTGTAACTACATCTCATTCTAGTTAGGCTTCAAGGTGATTTGTCTTTCCCATGTAGCTAGTAGGCACTTAAGTAAAAATAATTTCCAAAATAATTGCCACAGCCCTCTGGTGCTGGGATCCAGTTCTCTTGCATCTTGCCTGCCACGGGTTAGTCTTTGCTCTGTAGAAATGTCTTTGGAGTGCCCTTCTGTGACAGTGTAGGCTCAGCTGGAAGTCGGCAGCTAACTGACTCTGAAGAGTTAGTGCAATGGGAAGGCAAAACATAATGACAAGCTCAGTACTTGCTCTGGGGGTAAACAGATCATTTACCTGTTTTCAGTAAAATTATTTCTGTTGATGGCAAGGGAGGTTAAACTTTCTAAGCACCCATGTAAGTATATTACTATTTATAACACTCAAGCGTAAACCTTATTTTGCACAAATATGTAAGTAAGGGCAACAAATACAGCTCAGTAATATTTCCTAGAGACCAGACACAATCACAGGACAGTGCGCTTGAGTCCAGTAATGTATTAGGACTGGTGATCTCTAAGCGTGGCTTGCTGGAACTGGGGGAGTCCCAGTGATAGGCTCTCTCCAGGAAGGTGGAAGATGTGGATTTAAATTCCTTTATGCAGAAGAAATAGAGTCCTTTTTCCCCATATCCTGAGAGGGTCTTTCAATCATTGCACTATTGCATAAAATCTAGTGGAGGTGGAAGATGTGGATTTAAATTCCTTTATGCAAGAGAAATAGAGTCCTTTTTCCCCATATCCTGAGAGGGTCTTTCAATCATTGCACTATTGCATAATCTAGTGGTTCAATCATTGCACTATTGCATAAAATCTAGTGGAGGTGTTTCTTTTATTTATGTTTTAAAAGAAAGTGGTAACCACCCCTACATTTTACATAAAGTTTGTTCTGCTAGCCTTCCAGAAAAGCCTACTAAATAAACTCCCCTGAGGAGATGAGTAAGGAAGGCTTATTTTCTGGATCAATTGGGCATAAGAATGCCATTGGTGTTGAGCAGCATGGTGGGAAGTGTATTTGTGTCCAGAAGCAGAAAGCTTGCTAAAGAACACCAGTGGTGAAAACCAAGCCACACAGAAATTGAAAGAAACATCTTTTTCGGGATCACAATTTTGCATATAGGCACCTCTGTCCAAGTCGGACGCCATGTCTGTGCCCTGCACACCCAAAGTAGCTGACATAGAGGTAACTCCAGAACTGACGGCAACACAGACATGCCATGGAAGTACTGTATTTGAGCCAATTTGCCATGCCGAGAGGTCAGAGTTACTAGTTTGAGTGTACTGGTGTGAAGACCATACCTGCCCTACCTTCAGGAGCTGGCAATATTTTTGCGTTATGCTTCACAATCTTACGCATGCAGCGGCTTGCTCCGAATTCCCACACGGCTCCTTGTGCGGCGTTCTGCTGTGATGTACAGGTATATCCAAAATCCTGCACATCTGGATTACACGTATTTCTGAAGATTTGCTAGCAGGATGCAGGACCTACTCCCTGTGACCCTGTAAGTTAGGAATAAGGGATATTTTTCCCGTAAGTCTACTTTACTAGTTACAACATTGTGTTCATAGCTGACTTTCCAAAATATTCTAGGCAATTTTTATGAGTAAGAAAAATCATCAGATCTTGCTTCTAAAATAAAGAAAGAAATTGCCAATGAGTCCCCAGGAATCCGGTATAAATGTTCAGCCTGAGGCTTCCTTACTTGCTGCTTTTGTTGTATTTCTTCCATTGAGATATTCTTACTGGATAATGCCTTAAGTAAATTTTTCGAGTAGTAATCCCCTTAATATCTGAAGTTGTTCAGAGAGAGAACATGAAAAGCTAGGAAAGCAATAATTTCAGGAATTGGTTTCTTTATGGCTTTTCTATTAACTTTTCTTGGCAATCATGCTTCTTAAATTGGTATACTCCCACTTTTAACAAAAAAAATCACAGAAAGTTTACATAAATTGTTACAGGGAGTCACTTACGCTACATCTGTTGTCAATACAAATAATTTAGAAAAATATATTGAAGAATACCTTTTACACTAGTGTCATGAATTTTTTACAGTCTTACTTTGCCCATTTATGTGATAGGGCAAGTGATCTTTTTGGGCAAGTGACTATAAAAATACTAAGATGTTGAGGATTTTAGAAATAGAACAGCCTTCATGTCCAGGCTGCTAAAATGTCATGGAAATTTCATAATAATAATTTCAGCTGTTTTATGTGAAGAGGTCATATAAAGTAACTTTCTCACCAGTCACAGTCCTAAGTGCGTCTGGTTCTATTTGGTGCCTGGGGTATTTACATCTGGGATATATTTATATTTGTTATGCAAAGAGGAAAATGTGGGCCAATCGTCCCCTGTATTTTGTACCTACATTTTCCTTGGAGCTGGAGACCAGCTTTTAGTGTTCCCTCTAACAACTGAAAATAAAACAGGAAACTGTACAAAACAGTGGATCAATTTCCTTGCATGCTTAACATCAGTGGCACGACACAACTGAAAGATATTATTTCTAGCAAAAATGTAAGGATAGATTTGCAGATACTTTAAAGCTGAAAGGATGAGTATGAACCCTTAGCTTGCTGTCCTGCCAACACAGTCCATAGCCACCAGCCCAAGATTAAACCACCAAGCCTGGAATTTCAAGGTCTACGCTTGAAAGAAAATAGAGGGAAGAGTGTTCAAGGATGGAAGTGCTGAGCAATGCCAATGCACCATGCTCCTGAATGGCAGCAATTTATGCTTCTTGCTGTCCAAGCACCTCACGAAAACTAGGCTCTGTTCACCCAGCTTTCTGCCTGCATGGTGCTAGTGGCATCTTTATCACAGTGGAAAGATTTGGTCACTGGAAAGGGCAGGTGATCCTTTGCAGATAAAGCTATGAAGTTGTGACGCCCTGATTTTCAAAGTCAGACTTTTAATGTGATATGAAATTACCTCTTCACCTCTGTTTAGGCGCTTAAGTGTGAGTCTGGGAGGTACTTTTTTTGCTCAGAGTTTTAAAAGCTGAAACTCTATGCCTCTTTAAATTAACTAACCATTACTTACAACTGCCATATTTTGACATTAGCATTAGCGCACAGCTTAGTTTCACAGTGTGATTTGTGAGCTCTGTGCCTGGCATGGGGGGAGGAGAAAATGACAAAATAATTGAGAAGAGATAAAATAAGAAGTCTATCCTTAGAACAAGCTATAACTATTTAAATAAAAAAAAAAAAAAAAAAGACTACCAAATGCTGTCTTTCTATAAAAGATCTGTGGCATCTTTTCCAGATGTATCTCCATGTAGCTGAACACGCAGAGGCTGCCAGAAAACAGAGTCTCTTGTGCACTTTTGAAAAGAATTCATAGATTTCATTGCACTTTCTCTTATGGCTACTGGCATGTAGAGTAAGTCTGGTGGTTTTAAAACATAGATGATACTTAATGTTCTCCTTTTTCATCTACTCATTTGTATTCTTTATTTCTGCTAGCAAGTTCTTTCATTATCCCTGCATGATACTTATTTAGTATTGCCTGGGCTATTTTCTCTTCTCTTGTCTTTGGTTTGTTTTGTTTCTTCCAAATTTTATTTGTGGATTACTCTACAAGAAAAGCACTAATGCTATTTTAGGTGATTTCCAGTGTCCTCTGTCTGTATTTTATTTTATTTACAGATTGTTGTGCCATAGGTCTGTGTCACTATTTCCAGAGTTCCCTAAAATGTGGATGTAGTACTTTACAAATATAAAAATCAAATCCTCGGCTCCTCAAGACACAGTTTAAAAGTAAGCACCTGCTTACGTACTCGAGGAAAACTACCTTTAGGGTCAGCACAAACTTTGGCCATTCTCTTGTCAGGCCTGATGTGTGCAGTCTTATATGTATGTTCTTTTTCTTTCAAAATACTCCATGCTTTTTTCCAGTCTGCAAAGACAATACAGAGATTAGGTTCCCATCTCGTAAGTCATCCAGTAGCGCCATGAAAATCTACGAGGACAGTTGCATGATTGGTACTAATGGGTGTGGACAGCCATAAAATCTAGATATTCCCATTGTCAGTCTCCTATTTTGAAGAGACCACAACTAGCAAAACTGAAAAACAAATTACAAACCAGCGATTTTGTAGAACATTTTGAGGATTACAGAAAAACATTTTGTAATCATCCCAAAGCACCACTAGCTTTCCCTCAAGGAGATCAGTAATTCAGAGTAGTAGTAAGTTTTCCCTGTGCATAAATAATCCATAATAAAGGTGACATACGGCAATTCACATTTATCATTGATGAGAATGGCATTGAAAAGTTAGTTATAATTGTTGCTTCTGAAGCTGTCCAAGCGTAACAGATTTGTGAAAGCAAATACGAAAAAACAGTGGCAGAACATGTGACAAACAAATCCCATTAGGTCTGGTAACACGACACAGGCAGGGAGGAAACCCACTGGGAGATTTGCAAGCCAGTAAAGAAAAATACACATTCACAATATTAATTACAACAGCGAATACTTTATGGGTTCTAAAACAACTTCCCACTTGCTGCACGTGGATAAATAGATAAGAATTACTAGTGATGGAAAGAATTAGAACCTAATTAAAACTGACAACTGAGCTGTATGAAAATAGATGGGCACATGTAAACATTTTTTCTAGTAATTGATGAGGTGAGAAACAATAGCTTTTCTGCTGAACAAATAATTCGTCACACTGTAAGACAGACACTCAGGGTAGGTGTAATAGCTTGCTAGTGAGATAAAACTCATTAATACATATTCTAGTTGCACCGCATATGCTTAACTCATTTAAAAATGTGAATTAAAAGTGATCACATATTTTTAAATGGGACTGCTTTAAGGCTTTACCATTTTCAGAGGTAGACGAGGGCTGAGTATCGCTTAGCTGCAAGTGACTCCTGCCTATTGCCTTCTCTTTGGCCTCCTAACGCTGGTGGTGGGCTGGGAGGGTGCGGTTTCAGCATGGTCACTGGGAGCAGCCCTGTGTCCTTACTGCCTGTGAAGCACGTGGACTGTCTTCTCATTTGCTCAAAGGAGAAGCAGGCTGTATGCCATTAGTTTCTTGTTTAGTGTAAATTCCCATCATGGGGTATGACTAATGGTTTAATGGCAGAATACAGTAACATGGCATGGCCTTAATGTCATAATTATCCATAAAGAACTGACAGAGATCTTTTAGTGTCTCCAGAGAAGTCAAGAGACAAGTCGTTTGTAAGTCCCGCTGAATAAGTAAAATGAGCCTTAAAATTAACTAAGTCCAGTAGTATTTCTGCTGAGTTCTGTTGCAATAAAATTAGCAGTAGCAAAGGTTTATCCTTGACTTTAACTGGGTGTATGGTTGGGCCCATTCTGAAGAGAGGCAGAGGTTTCCTGCTCTCACGTCACGAGGAAGTATCGTTTCCTTTAGAGGGGAAGATGCTGTGTCCGCAGCAAGGCCTGAAGCCTATAGCAATACATTGTTTGATCGAAGGCACAGGTCCCCTGTGGCGAATTAAATAGGTGCCCATATGAATAGTCTGTTGAAGTCAGTGAGGCAAATGCCCTCACTGGAAGCTTTGCCGTAACAGTCCCTTGGGAATGTAGAAACCCTTGGCAACTAAGTAAGAGTGAGGAAGGCTGGAACCTGTGGTGCCTCCTATTACGCAGCTGGGTAAAAGAGAAGAGCTTTTGCTGCACCCAGAGGTAGGGGCTTAGCAGGAGCCCCTTGCTCCGGGCACAAGGCAAGTGCTCTTCATGGCCTTCCAGGGAGGGGATGGCTCCTGCGACTGGAAAGAGGAAAAGAAAGTGTTAGCGACAGATAAGGGCACTTCTGACGTATGCTTTTTAAATTGGTCTTTCTAGGGTGATACTTTTCTGGAGTAACTATTTCCTTGCAAGTGTGTTCCTGTCCTACCAAAGCTATGTTTAGATCATCTACAGCTGTTATTTGTATGAATATGTGATTGCTATGTTTATCATGCAACTTTGACTTCCTCTGCATGCTGCATGCCTGTCTCTCTCGGCTGAGCCTACTTTTAACATTTCAAAGAGTTGAGCAGCTTCCAGCAGCCACCGTCTGTGAGTAATGTGGCCATCCCAAACTCATGCCAATACATTTTTAGACAGCATTTGACAGTCCTGTACTTTGTGAGTCTTTCTCATGTTAGCATGAAATACACAAACCTGCGTATACTTAATCTTACAAGCTTTTTTTTTTTTTTAGTTTGTTCAGATAAATCTCTGGCTCAGTAGCAAGCCCATTTGCTTGCAAGGTTGGAGCTCCGTGTTGCAGCCCCTTTTACTACTTGATCCTGTCCGTGTTGGTTGGCGGCATGTTTTGTCAGTGACACGCTGCATCTGAGCGTGCTTGTTTAGCAAAGCTCAGGCCTGATGCTTCAAACTGGTCGAAGGTCAGTTCCAAATTTGAGGGCAAAATGGTCACACACAATATTCAAACAATGTGTGGTGTACATTACAATAAAAATATCGGAGGGCATGACTCCACAGAATAAATGCTGGTGCTATATAAGGCCTCCAGAAAATAGGAGCTGCTATACACAATGTTTTTTGTTGTACACCACAATAAGAATTACGGGTTTTCTTGCTGGATTTGGAGATGCCTGTCATTAAAGGTACCTACCGTACGTGGAGTGTTTATATCTGTAGTCGAAGTGAGAAAGCACAGCTCAAGCCCACTTTAAGTAAGCGGTAAGCTCCAGCTGAGGATCACATCTGGGATCACGATAGCTGGAAAATATCAGCCAGCTGAAAGTAGATATTGAAGATATTTACTAGGTAATTAATGGAAATAATTACTTTCACAGAGACAGCTCTCCAGCTATTGAAGTTAAGGCACCAATGCAGTCATTCCTAGAGTGGATCTCAAAACGTTTTCTGCCCATTGGGTGGAATGCCTGAATTTAAGGCCTGATCCAAACCCTCCTGAAGCTATTGGGAGGCTTCCCACTGATTTCCAATTGTAGGCGATAAGTCTGACCCTTTTTCAGCTTTTAATAATAATTCCTTCACTCAAGGAAAAACAAAATCTTATTCCAAATATTTAGACTGCTAAAGAAAGGCACGTAGTACTATTTTCCACAATATTTTATAGAGACACAGGTCAGCATGGAGGAAAATTTTCATGCCTGTTTTCCCATAGGATGTTGGAAGAAATCTTGTGAAATGATTCTTTTCCATGAGATAGGAACAGGCGGTGTTCACATAGGCTGATGGTTAAGAAATCTTTTTGGGAGAAAGGGGGAAGATGATGATTTTTTTTAGTATAAAAAAGATCCAGGCGTGAAAATCTTTCATCTTCAAGAATCCCTTGAGCAAGGGAGTATCCGTAGACAGGAGTGGGCACTTCACTTTTCTTCTGTTGTTTGAGGATTGGGACTACGTCGATGAAGTCAACCATATGACTGAAGGTCTACTTGCAAAAGGGTTTGTTGGATTGGGCCCAACAGCTCTTGTTACGTGACAACTGCTTTGCTGGTTCACGGCGATGGGGAGCGATGAGCCACAGCTCAAACTGAAATAGCAGACGCAGTTTCCTGCCCTATGCTGCATCTCGCGGAGATGTGCGAACACACTAGGGAAGATTGGCGTGATTGATGTTGCTGAAATTGGAGTCCTAAGGAACTCAATATTACACTCATTTGTATTATGTCACACTGATACGGAGAAGCATTAAAATAAGTGACTTCTAAAGTGTTTGCTGATGGTGCTGCTGATCTGAGCAGGATTATAGCCCATTAAACACCCAATATATGACTGACTTTGGCCGTTTTACAGATACAGCCTCTGGCTTTAAATGCTTGTGACCCATACCCATTTGTTACGGTGAGTAATTTTTGAATGTGTTTGCAGAGACTTTTTAGAGAGTGGTTGTGGGAGCGGTTTTTGGATTCTCTTGGTAAATCCTCTTCTGTCTTTTAGGCGAGTGTAGATGTTCGTCACCTCAGCGTGAACAACTGACCCCTGGATCATGTCACAGGTGATAGATGACCGGGAAATCGGGGAGTTAGCCCGTGGCAAAGATAACAAGAATAATTTCAGGCTTTTTAGTGGCAGAAGCCACAGCTGAAGCTGCATTTCTGATGTATCTATCAGACTAAAATGGAAGGAGGCAGTACGCTGGCAGTGCGTGCGATAGGAGAGCAGCTACCATCCCTGACTCCTAGATCCCACCTCGTTAACTCCTTGCAGCAAAACACCGGGCTGTAAAGCACACGGGTTAAAAATCAGGCCAAGCCGGGAAGGACGGAGCCGCCTTGCTCCGCAGCCCCGCGCCGCTCCCCGGCGAGGGCCGGGGTCTACCCGCTTGTCCCCCCGCTCCTGCTGCGGTGACATTTCGTCTAGTTCAAAAAAAAAAGTTCACGGGGAGGCTCTGGCGAGGCGGTCGCGTTTGGGGCTGGAGCGGGGGACGCCGGGAGCAGGCAACCCGGCGGGGCGAGGGGG
>NW_008795317.1:468256-506505 GCF_000699145.1 Aptenodytes forsteri | reverse complement strand
AAATATAGCGCGTGCGCTCAACGGCTGTGGCCGTCTTCCCACGGGGGACCTTTACCTGCACTCGATGTGGCGGATTTTTTTTTAGTGCCCCTGTAGTTGCTGGTAGTCACGTGAGTTACTGAGATACTTGATAACACGCTCAGCTGCTCTTTTCCTAACCCGGTGGGTTTTTGCAGCTGTAAATAAAAACACACGCCTTAGCAAATGGGTGATTTTTCCAGTAAGTACACATATGTTTTACTGGTATTTTCTGAAAGGTGTAATCGATACGCAATTAACACTTTAAGACCAGTATGATGAGCGGGGTATTGTTTTAATGGCTGTGTCTGGGGAGTTCGGAAGCGATCATGCAACTGTTCTCGGAGAGCGTTTGTCGGAGCGCAGGACAAAATAGGTGAGAGAAAGAAGGATTTGTATTTTTCTACTACCTCTGTAATGCTGAGGTACAACACAGCTGGAAAGCTGCTTAGCAGTGCTTAAGAGAGCAGCGGATGTAAAGAATCTCTGCAGCAAAATACCACCTTATACTAATTTAAATGCAAGAGCGTAGGGGAAATCTGCGTTTATGAAACGATCGAATATCAGAAGGGGACAGACGCATATAGAAAATGTTGCAAATGTGTGTAAAGTGGATAATACCACTCAGAGGAGCAGCTTCGTTGTAACGTGGCAGGGGGTTTATGTGAAAGATTCAACAGTTTAAGAATTCCGGTTGGAAGCAACAGAATTTCTGTAATCCCTTGGCAAGAAGTTCAGTGAACAAAATCTGAGCGGCACGGTAAAAATTAACTTTCTTTTTCTGTTTTGCCAGTGGCGGCACCTGACTTGCTGGATCCCAAATCGGCCACTCAGAACTCCAAACCAAGATTATCATTTTCCACCAAGCCTACCGTGCTCTCTTCACGGGAGGAAAGTGATTCGGCTATTAATGTTATGAAATGGAAGACAGTCTCAACAATTTTTCTGGTGGTAGTCGTGTATTTAATAATTGGAGCAACAGTATTTAAAGCCCTGGAGCAGCCTCATGAGACCTCCCAGAGAGCCACCATTGTGATTCAGAAGCAGACGTTTGTATCTCAGCATTCCTGTGTGAATGCAACAGAGCTTGATGAACTGATTCAGGTAATCCACACCAAACCCTTGTCACCATGCCTTAGAGGAACAGAGTATATATGGCAGCACCGCTGCGATTAAGGGGAAAAACCTTATTAGCAAAGCTCTGTAGTGGCCGAGCGATGTAACAAGTATTAAGACCAGAAGTTAAGCAACAGCATTTTCATGCAAAGCCTCGTGGTTGAAAAGCTATTGCTATTTTTAGGTCCAGTATGCTTGGTAGACAGCCTTTTCACTGCAGCTAATTAAATGATTACTCATCAGCAATATATATAATTAATAGTTCACAAAGGAATTGATATATTGATTGTGCCTTACTAGGTCTGTCAATATTTGAAATGCCTAATTCCGAGGAAGAAAATACACCATCCATTGCCTTAAAGGACTTCTAATTTACAGTGATTGTATCAAGCTAGCTTTCCTTCCAGCTGTATGTTTCTTTTTATTGATTTTGTTTTAAGTAGAGGAAAGTACCACGGACTTGCTATTTTAATCTTAAATTTCAATTTTCTCCGCTTCTTAAAGGCACATCCACAACTGATGTACGTCGGTGTGTTCCTACTAACGTGACTTTACCCTTGCAGGTCACCTGCCTCAGAACCATAGGAAATATTTATTTGCACTAGCACAGAACTAGATCCAGAGCCTTATGAAGCCCTCTCCAACTTAAATCCCATGTTCCCATTATGAATTTCCAGTGGCACTGCAGGGAACAGCAAGGGGCTGCCAAATATTGTCAGTTCTGGGGATGAGACCGTGAAACGGGAGGCTGGAGTGAACAGCCAAGAGCTGGCAAGGATTGACCCCTTCATTAACAGTAGCCATGGGGCTGCTGGGTCTGCAGAGCCTGAGGTGGGACACCGGAGAGCAGGAGAGGGAGGCGGGCGTGCAGACCCTGGCTAGCAGGAGCTCTGGAGCGTGCCACTTGCATGGGCAGCAAAGCTTTCTGGAGGTGGTTTTCGACAGCGGATCTGGCTGGGAGTTTGGAAGCTGATTTTACCTCTCTAGACCAATCTGCCTTGAGCATCAGCATGGACACCTGGTTCTTTTGCAGTTTTAAATGCAGAGCTCTGATGGTATTTTTATGGCACACTACTTCTGAATTTTAAAGGCAAACTGGGAAAATGTCTTGTATTTTGTGATTTCTCTCCTGCCTTGTTGCTGAAATGTGTTCCAAAACTACCGCCCCTTAAATGACTGTCGGGAAGTTCCTATCTCCATGTGTCCTGGCTAGGCATGCCTGAGTTGCTGTCGATACGAATTTCGATGCAGTGTAATCACTATGTTTCAGTGGTTTTACCAGCAGAATGTGAGATAATCGTTCAGAGAAATATACACACACATTTTGATTAAAACAATCTCTTGCAGGTAGTATAAATATCCCCATATGAAATTTTTAGGTCAGATCCTGTTCTTGTGAAGATAAAAATAGAAATTTTGAAGCAATATTATCTTACATCTTCTATGAGATGGTCCTTAAGGCAAAAACTGTTGAAATTTGCTCTGGAGTACTTAGATATTTTAGCATTTATGAATCCCTACCCAGAAGCACAGATTGGTAATAAAAAAAACCTTCGTCAGCATTCAATGCCCATTTGATGTTCTGTGTAAAATAAATGACAGTTTCAGAACAATTATCAGAGCACAGATACCTGTATCAGCATTAGCACCCACCTTTGGTAGCGATCTTGGCATGATCAGAAAGACACAGGCTTGTGAAGCATGGCGGGGGGGGGGGGGCACAGGAAAAATAAATGACAGTTTCAGAACAATTATCAGAGCACAGATACCTGTATCACATTAGCACCGGGGGGGGGGGGGCGACACAGCCTCCCACAGCACGTGGATGAGAGATGGTTGTGGGAAGAGCTTGCTCTGCTTGTTGTTGGGGTAAATGGAAAACTTAATTTCTCCTTATTTTCTTCTGCTTCTCTGCGAAGAAGAACACCCCGACGCAGAGGTAGGAACATGCTGTTACGCTCCTTTTATAGGAGGAGAGCTGAGGCATAGGGAGCCTGGTCCTACAAGTGCATTTGGGTGCCTTTCTTTATGCAGAATAAGTGATAACAAATTACATCAAGTTGTTTAAGGGTCAGGAATTAAGTGACTTGCCCAAAGTAAAATAGGAAATCAGTGGTAAAGCAGAGTCTCAAATCCATTTTTCCAAGTCTAGGCTGCTACCCTGACGACAGGTAACTAAATTACTGGCGTACATTTTGTCTCTCTGGGTTTATGTTTGACTGCTATTACAATATAATGCAGTGTTTCTTCAGTTTTCGTTGGATGTCTGTATGAATAAAAATAAATAGTGCGTGTGAGGAAAAAGTAAATGATATTTAAGAATTCACTGAAAGCTATAAAACTGAAAATTAATACGTACTAGTGTAGTAAGAAGTTGGAATGATTAGTGTGTGTGAAGAAAATTACAGAGCTTACAGACTGTAATGTCTTCTTTAATCAATTTACCTTGAGTCAAACTATAATGAAATTCATTATAAACTTTTCCTTTTGAACTTAGAGTTCTGGGATTCCAGAAACTGGTTTGGCTCTGGTTTGTGCTAGTCATTGCTCAAGGTGCTTATCATGCCAGGCTTTTTCAGTCTTCACAACTTCTGATCTGCCATTTAATCCTTACTCTGAAGCAGGCTTGACTATTCCAAGACTGCTAACCAACAGTGCAATGTGCAGTGGCTTAGTCAGGTGAGCAAATTAGGGAGACTAGTTTGAGAGCACAAACTCAGCTAAAAAAATTGTACAAGTGGAATGAAAGTCCAGTTCGCTAGCACCCAGGGGCCATCTAGTTCCCATCACCTTTGCTAGAATCTTCCCTTTGCCGCAGAGCTGATTACAACACAGAGTTGTGTGCTTCTATAAATGCACACAGGATAGGGAATTTTCCCTTCCTGTCTTCTCCATCCTTATTTTATCTCACCAATCACCAAAAACCTTCCTGGCACAACAATATATACTGTTGCCAACTTTTCAGCACACACGGCTTTATTCCCTGGGTTTCGAATTCCTGAAACTATGTATTTTCACATTGACTGTGTGGCTCCTCTAGGTGTACTCAGTGAGAATTATACTTTTATAGACTTTATATATTTTATATACATGTGAAACATGGGGCGATGGAGAGCTGCTATGCAGCATAGAAAATGTGCAAAGTTAATGAAATAGAGTGCTCTGATGATGACAGCCGAGTAGCCTCTGCTGCCTCAGAAAAATGAGCTGGGTTCTCCTCATAACTTTTCAGCCCAGTCCAGCAGCATTGTTCGTGTGTTGACAAGGAGGTGGTCTTCATGACTTTCTCCGTCTCTGACTTCCATGGTCCAGTGTTGCAAATATCTTTCAGTCTAAACCACTTCAGTTACGTGTTGCCTCACTATAATAAAATATATCTGCAATGAACAACAGCAGTGTATGACCCTGAGACCTGCTTCCAGGCACATCATTTTTCTGATATTTCGTGAGCACTTCTATTTAGTACCATACTTAAAATGTGCAAAAGTCACGCAGACCATAGCTGTACACCCAAGAGGCCATTTTTTCCAGGCAATTTCAACTCCTTTTGCTGTAGCCTGAAGCCGGTATTAACAGCAATAGTAAGTGGATCACTGCGTGCTGTACACGACAGTGCTGAGGTGGGCAGTGCACAGCAGTCAGTGGTGGTATATCTAAATCTACAACTAAAGAAATATCCCAGGAGGGAAGCTTGTGAACGTACAAGGACTACCTTGGTGAGTCTAATCGGGACACAACAGGCCAGGAAGCTGTGCGTGGTCTGATGTTAAACTTCAGTTTTTAAAGTTTCAGTGGGAAGGTCTTGAAAGTATCTCGGTTACTAACAGGTGAGAAAGCATTGGTTTGGTGAAGGTTGTATAGAATATCTAATACATTACAAAGCTGTAGAAAGGGATGTGGCCAGACACTTTGCTACTATTCCTTCTTTTGGAAGAAGAAGAAGAACTCTTGACAATTCGTCATGGATGGTGTTTTGGTTTCTTTGTCCATGCCTGCTCTCAACTTGGCCCTGCCATGCAATGCAAAGCAACTGCCAGGTGACAGAATAAAAGAGTAAATGTAGTTCAGACTGTGTGACTTTTATGTATATGTGACAAAATATATAACCCTGATCTTCATTTACACCAGGGATTTTTTACATCTCGCACGGAACAGGTTTTTTCCCCACCACTGAGCTTTTTGTGGGCAAAAGCTGATAGAAACCTGGGAGTAATCCAGCTATACACACGCAAATAACAATAAGCATTAAAGAATGAAAAAAATTCTCTAATTAGAGAACTTGTATCTCTAATTATTTCAATCTAGTTCTAGTTCTCTTTTAGTGTGTTGACTGTTCCCTATAGTAAGCTTGCCGCTAAACATTTCAAAATGTTGGAGACAGTTTCCAAACTCAGATGCACAAAACGTATTGCCAAGTACCTAGAAAAATCTGCTGTATTTATGCACCTGTGCATAGTAGCAAATGTAAAGAGATCTTAGGTTACATTGCTGATGTTCAGGTTGCATGCATGTCCTCCTGCAGTGCTGCGCAGCCATCAAATACATGCATATACCTTTATGACATCTCTTGGGGTTAAGAGTTCGCCTCTGGGGACAGGTGAGCCTGACTGAATATGATATCCAACAACTTTGCAAAATTGTCATTATTGTGGTTTCATACACCTCATTCCTCTATAGGGGGGGAAATTAATTTGCTTTCCACCCCCCAGAACTCATGTTGTTCCTAGGAGATAAGGATGTGACCAGTATTGCGCATTGTGGGATGTCTTGGCAATGAGAGACAAATATTTGTCCCCCTGCCAAAGAGAAAGCTGATTAAAAAAAAGAGAAGAGCTTTTTATGTAAATATCACCTAATTATGTATTGCTCAGCAGTTACTGTTTTAGTGTTGACCTTTATAAACCAAAATGGAAAAAAAATTCCTTTTAATCCCCAAGCATCAAGTTGTTTAATGTATCATTTTTGCATACAAAAATTGGAGATAAGAGACATTTCAGTTATATTATTTTAAATATCTACAGTGTCCCAGCAAACTGGTGTGAATTATTTTAGTTATCTTAGTGAGTTAATTCCGAAACTTAACAAAGAGTTTTCAAGTAAAGGTACACTGAAACTTAAGTTAATAACAGAACATACCTCATTTCTGGTTCCTCTAGCAGAAACATCCTTCAAATATATTTATTCTGAAAACCCTAACAAGTGGAAAAAATAGTATCACACTAAACAGAACAATCTTTTAATGTGTTCCAAGTGGTAATTTTTTTCTTATAAAGCCTTCATTTCGAAATCTGAACAAGTTTTCAGGGTGCTGCACCAAGCTGTCTCAGTGATAAAGGACTCTTGTAGAGTTTTAAGTCCAGCCACTTTCAGGGTATGTGGATTCTTCTGAAAACTGAATGCCCACAAAAATGTGCTTGCATTTAAAACAAAAAAAAAAGAATTAATGAACCACCAGGATTAGCTGAATTGACCTTGATCCCACAAGTTGATCTCCCTGGGTTCTGTGTGGGCTTGTGGTTAACATGAGGAGAACAGCTCTCCGTGCTGGGGACCACAGTCATGTCCCATGGCTGTTTTCATCTTACATTTGCATCAGCTGCATTCTCCCTTTTCTTTCCATTCATCTCTTAGACTGTGAATGAGACCAAAATGTGTTTTCTTTTTATCTCCCTTGAGGAAAAATGTGGTTTTTTCTTTATCTCTCTTGAGGAAAGCCTGACACAGTGATGAATGACATGGGAGCAGTGTTTCTTTCATCAAACTGGCATCACCAGAATGTCATCATGGCTTCTTATGTGATTAATTTCTTGTAAAAATATTTTACTTGAAAGTATGTGTTTTCTGTGGCTTCATTCTTACAGTACATTAAGTTACACCCCAACCAGTAGCTGATTTTGTGTCTTTTTCATAGCGTTTTTTACAACTTGCATTGTAGCCCCAAGAAACTAATTTTGCTGCATCCTCAGGAATATGTTGTTTTATTTCAGCCAGATAAGCTCTTTGAGCTGCAACCTCTCTGATTATGTAGAAAACTGTTAAAATAAAGAAGTGTAAATCCTTCTTTCTCTCCCAGAGATTAGAAGGTATTTGAGCTTGCTCTATCATTTCTGGAGATAATGAATCACAGAGATGCAAAGATCTTGTTTTCAGACAAATCTGAAATATATTTAGACAAATATAAAATTTATTAGCTAAGCCTATTAAGCTTGAATCAAATTTTATTCATTCATTGAATCACAACATTTATAGACATTCTCAGTCCGATAAGCTCTATCTCACGGGTTCTCTAAAGCAGGAACTTTTTGAGGGAGTTTGAATGTACCAGTTTAAACCCTAAATATTCTTAGTCTCTCCCTTTTGCAATTCCTTCCATCCTCTCCAAAGGGAAGAAGGAACCATCCCATGTCTGGATCCTAACCTGGAAGCAGCAGGTGTTTATGCTTTGTAAATCTTGAAGCCTTGAAAAGATTCATAGACCAGCATAAAAGAAATTGTTGCTGCAGCATATATTATTTATTTATCTGGGGATCCAAAATACCATTGCATCAGTTTTTTAATGTACTGTCTGCATGTCAGACATGAAGCTTGTGACAAATTGCAAATAGCAGTAGCAGAGCTGCCTGTTGGTGTTTTCAAAGCAACATGAAATGAATGACTTTTAAAGTAGTTAAAACATGAAGCGCAGGAACTGTAGTTTGTCTTGTTACCTTCTGCATATGTCTGTCCTTAGTAAGGTGTCTGCCCGTCAAAGCACTCGAGCTTATGTATTCTTAACTTTAAATATACAGGTAGTCCTAACTGGTACAGTAAGGTCCTGTTTCTCTTTTCCTCTCGCTGAGTCTGTAAGTCTAGTTTTCACTCCAGTATTTCCTTTCTGCTTCACTCTTGTCAGAAATAAATGTTCAGATGCTATTGTCTTCTTCCACAGTAAAGCCCCCCAAATTCTACCTGTATCCCCAGATCAGAGGGATATTTTTTTAAATAAAAGATCTCTGTGAAAGGCCTTCGATCATAACCTTACCCAGACCTGCCCTCCACACAGATACCCACCTGCTGTGGTCGAGTCTGGATGGGCTGCAGAAGCCCCTGGGTTGCATGCACTCCTCGCTTAGGGTTGCTCTGGTTCCTGCTGTCCTCTTACAGCCAGATCCCCTCTTCTGGCTCTGCACTTAGCTCCTGGAGGGAGGCAATTTTTTGCCAAACTTTCTGTTGCCTGGGAGCGTTTGCTTCAGTGACGGGACAACTCCCTTTTCTGTAGTTATTTTCTACATGGCGGTTAAACCAAAAGGAATTTTTTCAAGCACACAGTCTTTATCCTTCACGAGCATAAGAGCAATACAGATTTTTGGGAGAATAATAAATAGATTCTAACTGCCCTTGTCACTTCTTTGTTCAAGCAGGTTGGTTTCTAACTTTTTTTGCTGCTTCTGGTGTTGGGGGTCTTAAAGGATACATTTACTTCAGATAAACAGTTTTACAGGACCTAGAACCTAGCTAGCTTGAATGCATCTGAACGGCAGCTTTTATCTTAGAAAGGGTGGCAGATATGACTCATTAGTAAGTCAGTTTTGCTGAGCAGCTGTCTGCATAATTCTTCCAGTCTTTAATCTCAAGAAGCAAAGAAAAGTCCTCTTCCCTGAACGTATAGGTATACACACACATATATATATGTATGCACACACATAAAATTTACATACGTAGTCTGTTTGTAATGCATATTTAGAAATAGAAATGTATTTCAATATGTTTCTACATGTTTTTAGTTCAAGTAGATTGTGAACATAGGGTGACAAGAGTTCTTCAATTCTTCAACGTGTTGGGTACTAGTCTCCAGTGCAGATTACAGTCATATGTTGTGCAAACTAAAAAGAAAAACATGGAGTCACAGAATTATAATACAAACATCATTGCAATCTCTTTCAACAGCAAGGCTCAAAAGCATGTGCTTTTGGAGGCTGGAGAGTTGTTTGCCAAGTGTTAAAAGCATCCTAGTGTGCCTCTGAACAAAGAACTAGGATTTCCATTCTTTGTAAACCAAAGCTGAAATAAAAACGCAGGACTCATGCAGTAGCTGGGCCATATGAGATTTATCATTATACTGGAGAGTGAGAGATTGCTCTTGTCAAATGGCAGCAGGACAGTGAAGGAGGAAATCCAGGCTGAGAAATGAGTTTCCAGAAACTTTGAGGCATATCTGACTTTTTGACATTGCTTGTTAAATGATTGCCAGGAAGCACGAGCTAGGTCCTGACAAGCTGGGTAACGAAAGACTGCACGCTCGTATTTTATCAGAAGCATAATTTAAGGTGCTTCTATTTTAATCTTTGGATAGAAAAGCTGAGAGTAATGAAGTGTTGTGTTACATCATTTCATAAAAGTAAAGTGACTGGAAGATGGTACAAAAGCACGTATTAAGAGCCTGGTGTGGAACAAGGAGGTGACTATTAGGACGACTGGCTTGGCACATACTCATTTCTGCCTGATCCCTGTATGAGACAGTGGTAGACTACCAGAGGCTAGCCTTCTCAGTTTATAACCTCTCTGTATTGCCCCTGTGGACCCCTGCTTACTGAATGTAGCTCTGCTGCCAACAGGCTGGCTTTTGTCCGTCACCTCCATTGACTCCTTGCAGGGTCAGAGGACCAGAGGTTGAAATCCCTGACCTAGGAGAATTGTCTTCTGTTTTCACAGAATGACTGTGCTGTTTGAAAGGCTGTTTTATCTCTTGTTTTGACAGAAAAAAGTCACAAAATTCTGTGTCTTAATCTGCAAAGGTAGCTCAGCGTGGCCTCTATGGACAGATATCTGTATGAATGCAGGGATGTGAGAATACAAAACTGAGCAATGTATTTAGCAGAAAGTGTTTCTAAATTATATAGGAAATGAAAAGCTGACGTTCAATTAAAATGAGATTTTATATTATCACTCTCCTTTTCCCAGTGTTCTGATTTAAAGCAAAAAAGTACAGCCTGAATGCACTGCTTATGTGTCAATGGAGCTCGGGTCCTGTTTTTGAAAGTAAGGCAGGTCATGCCTGGCCTATCCACTCTGGGCTCAGGCGTCTCTGCCTCTTTTCTCTGGTGCTCCATTAAAGCTTATTCCCAAAGATGGGTGTAAAGCCAGGTAGCTTGCATGTAGTACAAGTTAGGACTTGCACTTACTTAGACACAACTCATGCCTGTCCTAAGGTACAGTACAGAGCTAGCCTAAGAATCCACGTAACTTAAAAAATGGGAATTAAGTTCCTAAAATTTTTAGATATTTGAAAATTTTATCTCAGTTCTTTTTAAAAAAACCCACATTTTCACCATTATAAAGAAAGACAATTAAAGAAGAGCAAATGGTGAAAAACCTATTACTTTTACTCTAGCCATATAATATTATTCTTACAATCATTGCACACAGAGGCCTTGATTGGGTGCCATGTGCTGGGTGACCCCTCCTCTGCTCAGTCCTCAGTCATCTCATCTTAAAGAACTAGTTGACAAATGCTCTGGAAGAAGGTAAGGCAAGTGAAATAATCTACATAGTTTAAGAATTGAAACTGTCCAATCCCTATTCTAATGCTGACTGGTTCTGTAGTACTGAAGTGAAACTGGTTTTTAAGTCAGAATTTAGTTTGTATATGGAATAAAAATAAGAAAAACTAGAAAAATTGCCACTGAGGTGGTCAGTAAACTTTAATACTGTAATTTTTTGAAAGTCAAGAAATTCCCATGTTAAGATCACACAAAGTGTTTACAAGCTGCAACATGTAATAAATGTACAGATTATATAGAGTTTTCATGATTCTAACTGTTTCGAGACTCAAAATGCACAGAGTTACTATCACTATTGTATAAGTTAGGGTAAGCTGAAGGGCTCAGGTGACAGAAGTTATGAAGGAAGGAAAGAATGACTGTGACAAATGAAGTGGTTGTGCTTGCTCTAGTAGTAAGGCATCAGTCAAGAAAAAAGGCTGAAGACCAAGAATAAAGTGGCAGAGAAAATGGAATCTATCACCACTGACAATGAATAGCATGCTTTTTGAACACTGAGGGTGAGATCCTGGCCCTTAGTGAAGTTAGTGGAAACCTGCTGCGTGAGCCCGGGTTTTTATTCCGGGCTAAGGAAATGCCAATATCCAATATTCCAGGTAAGTTTGTGCAGTGGACATAGTCAGAAAGAAGATGCTACCCTGAAATTAGTACCCTGAAAGGTACATATGTTAGGAGTTATGCTATATATTATTTTCTTTTAAAATTATGCTTGGGAATAGTCTTAGATGAGGATCTGCTCATAGGCACTGACCAAACTAAGAAGAAAAGACGTCCTCTGATCCAAAGAACTGAAAATGCAGTTACCCCTCCCGAAAAATCTGCAGGCAGCATTCGAAGACTTTATGAGATAGTAGTATTGATCTCAGTAAAGCAGCAACCTTACCTAACTGTCATCTTTGTTAGTAAGGAAGACTCTTACAGAAGACTGAAGGAATATCATGCAGCAGCTTTGTTAGTGTTTAAGGCTGGCTCCTCCCAAACATGGGAACAGTGCAGGAGAAAGCATAATAGCGTGTGTTTGGAAACTTTATAACCCAGTGATGAAGAAGGCATCATCTGGCCCTTTATGACTAAAACTGTGTTTAAAACAATCGATAAGGTAAATCAGTAAAGGTACAAAGAAAGTCAATGAGAAATACTGGCAATAAAAAATTACTACTTATATACAATATTCAACAGATTTATTTAAATAGCTAAATATATTATTTAATAAGAAAGAGACTTTAATTCGGAAAAAAGAGGCGGCTGATGGGTCTATAAGATCATTAATTTCTTGAAGGAGACAAATAAGAAATTGCTATTCAAGTGTTTCTCATAACATAAGAACTTACAAAATTACTTTGAAGCACATAAAAATCTCAAAAGGGAAATGCTTTTTAAACGATCCACAAGTAAATTGCAGAACTTACTGCCACAGAATGACTTGGCTCCCAAAATACAAGTGAGCTCCAAAAGTAGTTAGATAAATTCATGGTAAAATGATCCACCCAAACCTATCTGAACACCATGATGCAGATGCAGCCTCCCACTCAGAAAGTCCCTAAAACTGTGCTTAGTTAGAAGCTAGGAGGTTGTATGAAGAGAAAGCATCACTTGCCTGCTTGCCCTGATTCTTTTCCTAATTAGCAGTTGGCAAAAATCAGAGACATAGTAATAGCAGCTAATTGTCTTTTGTTGCCATCTGTTGTGTTTTGTTAAGTCTGACCCAACAGAGTAGTTTTGGGTTAAGTTGGTATCTTTTTTCCTGGAAGTCTGTAAGTACAGTATAGTGCAATTAAGAAATACATAGCTGTAATGGATCTTCGAGCATTTTAGATTGGCACACCTTTCACATAAAAGACGTTGAGGTAGTACGGCTTCGCAAATGTGTAGTGATGACATAAAGCTCTGAAAACATTTTACATCTGGATCTGTATAAAACTTGGTCTTGCCAGACCGCCTGAGCAGGTGCATTGCTCTGGGTAGTGCGTTCATCCAGTATAATAAACTGTAATAAAACATGAACGGCCCCATAAAATTATATTGATCCAGTGCTTTACCATATGATGTCCTCACTGGAGAGCATGTTCCCATTTGCAGGTACAAGGACTTGTGGTGAAAGTTCTTAGTCCACTGAAATGAAACTACTCAAAATGTATTCAGTAGGCTTTATAATGCAGCACACCGGGGTTTATAAGTCAAAGGAATATCTGTATTGCGTAAATTATAAAATCAATACAAGGGATGGTTTCCACATGCTGTTTAGTCTGTATGTCCCTTCCTACAGTAATGTAAACACCTGTCAGCATCCGTGCTGCTGTATTTACTATTGCCAAGCTGTATGTGATGTACAAACGTAGAAGAAGCTTCATTCTTCCAACGCAAAGGAAAATTAAACTCTCTTCCCCTTCCCTTTCCCCATCCTTTCTCCTTCCTCAGTAGGACTGAAAATTCCACATCTTTGATGTCTGCCTTTCTGGTGTTTTAAAAAAAAAGTTAAAATGAAAAGAGTTGAAGGTAGAGAAGATAACAGTGTAAAGTCTATGTAAAGATACCCCAGCTGGCCTTCTGTTGACAACCCTGGATGTTGAAAATGGCGTAGGTGTGGCAGCAAGATCCCTGTGGCTGTGGAGATGCAGCTGTGGACTTTAAAATGGCTACTTTGTGCATCTGAGCTTTGAAAATGGTAAACTGGAAATGGTGGATTGAAGTTGAGATCCCGTCATGAAATATCGATGGCCTGGTTAATGCAGTGGTGGCATTTTGTCATTTCTGTCCAGATCAACTGACTTCCATGGGCACTGTTTAGAAACAAAGATGTTTTCATTTGCAAATCATCAATGTATTTTGGGATTGAAAAAATTATTGCTACTGCACAACACCGTTCCTCTGCAACAGTCTGCCCACACGGAAAACCATTCTGGTCTGCCCTATTGCTGAATATCTTTATGTGCATAATCATCGTTGGCCAACTCGCCAAGCAGAACCCACACGGAAAACCATTCTGGTCTGCCCTGTTGCTGAATATCTTTATGTGCATAATCATGGTTGGCCAACTTGCCAAGCAGAAACTATTAGTTAAAATGTTCATTTTAGCTTTGCAGTATTGCTTCCTCTGTTGTTCTTTTGTTAAACACCAATTATTATTCTAAGGATCATGATTATGAAATAAGTCCTGTTTTAAAGTTTCGGAATGAAATGATAACTTACATTCCTTAAAATATTTATTGCAAGTTTAAAAATATTTTTTCTTGATGTGTACTGTTTAACTCAAATACTGGTATATATCTGCAATAGAGATATAACTAAACAGGAATACTTTTTGTGATAAGAATTTACAGTAGGTGACTGCTGAAATAGGAAATGTTTCATATTTCTTGAGACTATGAAAATGTCACTAGTGGCAAGCTTGTTCATTTTAGCTGCTAGAACTGAATTTTTCAAGAACGACACTTATGAAGTATATAGTTGTATGAACTTAGAGGTACACGTTTGAAATTGGACTCTGAATTTTTTATTAATATAGTGAAAGTTTTATAACCGTAAGTGTAATTGTTAATCATTAATTATTGAATTATCTGTTCTACAAAAGTGTTTTAATTAATTGGAGTTCATTTGATCCAAAACAATGCATGGGCATTTTTTCTTGGCGTTTTAAAATGACTGTGTTTTAAGAAGTACATTTGCTTGCCTAACTCAATAGAGGAATATTTTGGGAAACTCTCATTGTAAATCTTTATCTAATGCATATTTTTCTTCACCAAATAGTTGCAGCAGTAAAAATAATTGTGTTTGCCATCTAGCTAAGGTGATGCTCTTACTGATATTGTGGATTTTGCATTCTCCTTAGTGGTCTGGAGTTCACAGCTCGGCTGCGTGCTGAAGTGCTTGGGGTGTCTGCTGAAGATTAAATTGTAGCCTGACTGAATGATAAAACTTGAGCAGAGCAACGCTGATCCTTTTCCGGTTTATTGCTTGGATGAAATAAGTGATTTAATCAATATACTGTGTATTGTATGTTAATACCATTGTTTCATGAATATTGACAAAAATCTTTTTAAACTTGCAGCAAGTAGTGGCAGCAATAAATGCAGGAATCATACCTTTAGGAAACACAACTACTCAGATCAGTCACTGGGACTTGGGAAGTTCCTTCTTCTTTGCTGGCACTGTTATTACCACCATAGGTAGGACACAGCTTATTATCTTTTCATAGTAAATGAGCTGAAACTCTTTTGATTTCCAGTGTGTACATATATTTGTTAATGGTAAATCTTCCAAATCTTCTGGTTTAAAGTAGAGAGTTACTTTTTAGCTGCAGGGGCAGAAATTATAGCTGTCTGTAAGGATCCCTAGCTGAGTAAATGATTCTTCTGTAGAAGAAAAATGTTGCTGTATATTTCTGCGAGGTGACTAGAAGAGGTTGTGGAAACATTTTCTGGGGGGAATCTGGTCAACTGTGTAATCACAAGTGTTAAATAGGGCATGATTTAAAGCACATGTGCATTAAACCTTGACTGAGATGTATGGAATTTCAAGTCTGTGTAATCCCATTCTGCATTGTTGTTTTCTCTAAATTCTGAAAAAGATGAGAACATGGAAAAGATTCACTTCAGCTTAATTTAATCAGTCATGAGTGTTGTATTGACAGGCAGATTTACATTCAAAGGCTTGCTTTGAGGTTTCTGTTGCATTCAGAGAAGTCCAAAGCTGTAGGGTGATTTATCCGTGCTCACAAGCCCAGGGAGTTTTCTGGATCCTTTCTGCATTTGAGAGCCACGGTCCCTCTGAGCAGGTGTGAATAGGAGCAGCGTTTGATTTTTCAGTTTCTTCCCTTTGACTACAATATAGCGCACATGGTATACAGTTCAAAGATGTAGGGTAGCTCACAGATCATAGAAGGGGCATCCACAAAGGTGGCTGGAAATTTGAAGAAGCAATCAAATGAGAAAAATTTAAGACCTACATTATGAGAGTAATGTATATGGAATTGTAGCACTGTTACAATAATTATCTCTACGTAATATTTATAAGCATATTGTGATGGAAGGGGATGTTCTTTCAAGTGTTACATGTACCTTTGTTCCTTCTTTATGTAGAAGTGCATGAGTACTATATTTTTTGTGTGTTTGAGTACTTACATGTCTATATAGAAGTCTTATGTTTATGTGTAATATTTTTTCACATCTAGAATAACTGAAACACAGGTTTAGTGAAAACAGAGTGAAACTTTTACCACCCCGAGGTTCGTAACAAACAATGATTTTATAGTAGTAGGTCCACAAGGTAGTAAAAAAACAAGTATTGAAAATTGTAATTTTCACAGATTATAATCACGAAAAGCAAGAACCTTGAAAGGATAGCTTTATGATCAGTCTTATGTTATCCTCTTCTGACAGCACAAAACTTTATGTTGTAAGTAAGTATCCATGGTCCTGTAGAAAGTGCTTACTCTTTGTTTCAGTTCCAAATGAGGATAAAAGTTAATGTATGAAAAATCTTCAAGGAATTAAATGATTCAAAAATTATTTTAAAGCAGTGGAACATTTTGTTTCACTATTTTGTTTCTAAGTAAAACTAAGGCTTTTCTAAATAAAAATGTTTCCTGATTTAATTTATTGACCTGATTCAACTGAAAAATGTGTGAGTCCTGCTTAGAGGAGAGAGAGGGATCTGCAAAAGCATCCAGGCCACAGATCCGCTGTCCCCAAGAGGCAAGATAACCCAATAGGAAATACATTTGAAAATTAATATTTCAGGTGATTTCTGCAAACCAGAGTCGTCAGAATCAGGTCAGAGTAGGCAACTGTAAATATTTATTTCAGGTTTTGTGATAGAAAACTGAGAAAATCTAGGGGAAAAAAACTTCCGTAAAATATTTTGGCTTTGGACTAACTGTGTTTTTCATCAGAGACCCTTTCTGATGGGAAGCTCCCAGTCAGTTGCAGTTTTGAGCTTTGTTTCTTAGGACCTGAGGACAGCATGCCTACATGAAAGCCATAGTGTGGTTGGCATTGTCTTACTGCTACGAACCATCTTCCCGATGGTTCACAGGGCTTGCAGTGTGACAGCAGGCGGAGCTGTCATGAAAAGCCCTTGGAATTGTGACTTTCCTGGTAAAATGGTGACAAGCATAAAAGTTGGGTGTTCTTTCCCTTATTTTTTATATTATTACGTGCCATCAAGTGATTTTGTGTTCAGAGCAGTATCTTTTCATATAAAAATAACCTTTTGAAAATGAAGGCATTCCTTCCAATTAGGGGGCATATGGTTATCATGTAACTTGATATTTTAATTTCTCAAGCGGAGAAAATGCGGTTTATGAGCATCTCCAGAGAGTTGCCATAGGTTTCAGCCAAACACTACAGATATTCTCTATAGACAAAGAGAGGACCTTATAAATTCATAAAACAACTTTACAGAAATAATTTGTAAAAGTGATTTTATGAATATGAATAACATTTATAAATATTATGTCCTCTAGACTGTATACCTTAGACTGTATTCTTATACCTTAAGAAGTACTTGAATAGAAGAAAAAAAGATTACTACCATTTAGAGAAAATGATAGCTTCCCAGTGTTGCAGCAGATTCTCTAACTTTCCAAACCTCTTATTACTATAATTTTACCTTATCATTTAGCCCACACTCCTCCTGGTGATATCTCGGAATCTAAGAAATTCAAATGGAACCAAGAGTTTATTTATGGATAGTGTTTCCCAAACCTTTCTTTAATGACAGTAGCACTTGGATCCCACAAGTATTCGGTTCCTGGGGAGAGGGGATAATAAATAAAGCCTTTAGCACTTCCCTAAGCAATGTTATTGGTTTACAGTTACTGTTATTATTGTATCACAGTAGTGATGAACATTTAAGTGAAAAATATTGACCGTGTATTTTGGTGGCTATTGGCAGCAGTCCAGAACTATCTGTAGTTTCTTACTCTTCTGGGTTTCCTGTGGGCTGCTGAAAGGCTCTGTGATGGGGATGTGCAAATCTATTGAGCTTCAAAGCCAGGTAACAGAAGCAGAGGTAACACTAGAGAAAGCATGGCGTGATGTTTATTTAACAGGTTTTTTAATTCTCTTACAATCCTTCATGTTATCCAATAAATGCCACAGTGCATATTATAAAATTAATAAACTCAGTTTTAATAGAACATAATCTGTCAAACTGCTACTAGATCTTTCCTAAGAAGTGGATTTAGTTGAGAGGTCAGGGTCAAACAATTTCACAAGACTTTATTTACAAAAGATCCTTTGTAGCTTTTTTTTCCATGTCTGAGTAGGTTGGTTTTGGCTTTGCATTTACTAATGTGCAACAGCATAAAACTTGTTTCAGGAAGGGACCTCACTGGTTATAGGTTTGGCTTGCATAGTTAGGTGTTCTCGCTTGTGGATATGTTTCTAGAACAAATACGCCTCATCTCAACAAAGAAATGTGAAACTACGTGATTACCCTGTGCGTATGGAGCAGTTTCAGACAGTCCCTAAGAGGGAAAAGGGTAACGATGAAATAGGAATGCAAAAGTTGTCTATGAAAAATATTGTTGCATTGTTCCCTGGGATACTGTGCATGCTGCAAAGCACAAAAGATAGATAGATACTCTATTTTTCTACCTGAAAATGTCATTATCCAGTCAGTCCTGTTCTAAGACCACATGTCCAAAGAAAAGGAAGAAGAAAGTTGAGAAGAAAAGCAAGAAAAAATGGTAACTCAATCATAAAGCTGGAGATAGTGCTGAGGAAGAGGAGAAAATAATCTTTATGTCACCTATTTTTATTCCGAGAGCTCATTGTTGGCGCTGTGCATGTTTTTTATCCTCTAGATCATTTCCTTCAATAGGTAGCTTAACTCAGAAATGGGCATACAGACACAACCTGTGCACACCCCGCTTCCCCCCAAACAACTTATATTTTAGGGCCCGAGAAAGTTTTATATTGGCAGCAGGGTAGGAAAGGAGACCTCTCTTACTGCAAGCTTGAGACCTGTGTCTAGAAATACGAAAAAACAAAGTAGACATGCCAAGGCCTTGAGCTTAGCAGTTGTTTTCCCAAATGACTGCCGTCTCAGCACATAAAAAATGTAGTGTCAACTGTAATATCAGAAACCGTATCATGAAAGCCTCTACTAGACTCCTATGGATCTTCATCTAAAATAGCTGTATTATTTCTGCTGTTATTCCAGCCAGTCTGTAATGACTTTTTCAAGCACTGCAAGTAGACATATAGTGGAAAGGGCACTTACTCAGACTCCTGGAAGATGGAATATCTTGAATAGCAGTTGTGAGCATGTCGGGAGTGCCAGCAACCTGACTGGTAGCTGTGGTTTGCCAGAGCGCATTCTTTCAAACAGAGCCAGGTCTACACGGGAGTGAGCTCCCAGAGCTCCGTTAATACCTTAGCGCTCAAGGATACTTTGCAGCCATACTGATGTCCGAATCCAATAGTTGCTAATAACTGCGTCTACAAATCTAAAAAGGAAGAACACATAATTTCTTTTTGTCCTTTTCCACTTTTTTTCACCAGCCCTTGATTTTTGAACCCGAACTTCTCATATGCACTGGAAACTGAACCTCTTGAGAAGTTCACTCATGACTCAAGTCTTTAACTTAGCTTCATGCAGCTAGCTATGGTAATACGGTTATGTTTTTTGGGTCCAAAAGCCTAGCAACTGTTATTAAAGGGTGCAAAGCAATGTGAATCTTTTTTTAAAGAAGAAACAAATTGTAAATATTTATGTTTTAGGGAACAGTTGTGAATAGCAAGCAGCTAAGATTCTGAAAAAAATATTAATATTTTTTGACTAGAAATCTGAACTTGATTTGTCACTTTTAGAGTTGCAATTAGTTATATACCTTCAAATGCAATTTCACTGTAAGGAATATTTCTTTCTGCCATTTTCCCACTGCCTGAACACAAGCTTTTCTTGTGAAGGCAGGGTATTTTAAAAAGTCTTATTACATTGCTTATTGATTTGAAACAATAATAAAATCCTGCTGCTAAGTCTGTCCCTTCTGGCACCATTTCACTGCATTTTTGAAATACAAAGTACCAGAATAATGTGTTAATAACTAAAATATACAAAATATGTTTGATGTTATAAAAAGACAAATATTGTTGATAATCAAATGTGTTACCTATTATGTCAAATAATCATAAAGATACAAAATTGCAAATGACGTTGAAAAATTTGTTCCCTTAGTTCAGAAAAGTAAGAAGCATCACATACTTATGTTAGAACGGTTTTCTTTTTTTGTTTGTTTGTGCCACCAAAGAAACAGAGCTATCGAGGATGAGCATAAAAATTTCATTTGAAAAGTTTACTCCAATTTGCTTATCAGAATATAAATGCTGGGATTTCTGTTTGTGTATTTGAAAGGGAAGAGAGAAGAAGCAAGCAAAAAAGAGTGAAGTGCAAATGCTGAGGTGATTGAGGAGGGGGTTGGTGAAAAACTCCTAAAAGTAAAAAACATAAAATACATTTGCCTGAAAAATATTCCGATATGTGATTTTCTCCATCATATCAGTACTCAAATCTGCATTTGGGACTATGACTTAAATGAACTTGACTACACGGTGGACATTGGAGTGTATGGCTTCTGAGGACCTGTTTCTTTCAAGGCTCCTCAACTTGAAATAATCTTCTTTGGGTCCCTTTCCAAAGCAACAGGTAAAGTTTCATTAAGGCAAGGTCATGGATCTTATCCTCCACTAGTAGCCTGGATGCATGTGTCCAGATTTCATATAGCTTCTAGCAGGGGTATGTGTGTGGCAAAGCTGAGTATAACCAGTTGATAAGACGAGCTGCAGAGCAATGCAGAAAAAAAGCGATTAAGATTTATGGTCTGTGAAAATGTGGTAGCGAGAGACGTGCTAAAGAGGTTGCTGGGGAATGAGGTGGAAATGCTCCTTCTATCTCTTACTCTGCAGAGGACTCCGCCGAAAACTCCTGCTGTCTCACCGTGATTTCATATCGACTCTCAAAGTGTGTTAAATATGTATATCTCATCTGATAAAATGTCAACAGAAAGAACTATGTTGTTTAAAAAAAATCCCCCTGAGATCTCTTCAGAATTCAATCTTTCCTCTAGGTTAGCGTTGTGCTTACCTTCACATCCCCATGCTGCTGTTCTTAATAGAAGATGTTAGAGCTAAAATAGCTTTTTAGTCTCTGTTTGTTCCATTCTAATTTATCTCCTTTGCTTCTTTTGTTGCTCCTGTGAAAAAGTGTCTGAATTTGACCCAGTTATTGGCTGTTGACAAATAGTGGTTCACTCGTGCTCTGGGGAGACCTGTTAAGATTTGGCAATGAAATTCTCCAAATATTTCATCTGAACTGAGCATACTCTCTCCCAGGACAGTAGCGACTAAACAAGATTTCCTCTGTAATTATTTCTCCCAGGAACAGTGAGTAGAGAGTGTATTACCACTATGCCCTCAATTTTCTCCTGCATTTGTTCAGGCAGCAAGAAAGAGGGCTCATCTGACTCGAATGCTGAGGAAATAACACTTGGACTGTACAAGCTTCAGAAGTAATAATTAGGATAAAACTGCTGGGAGCTAGGGAACCTGGAACAGTGGTGGAGGAAGGACCATGGTGAAGAGCTGAAAGGAAATTATATTAGATGAAGAGCTCAGTTAGAGACATTGCGGGCTTGTATATCAGAAAAATTGAATTAAATTGAATGAGCAAATCAGAGAAAAGAAATTGAGCCTCATTGACCAAAATGACGGAGACTAAGAGAAGGAGAGGACCCCTTTTTTTCCTGCACATGCTAGAATACTCAACAACACTAAGGGTCACTCTGAAATTGAAGAAGTGCAAGTTTATAGAATGATACACAGCTTTAATTACAGAGAGAAGTGCTGTTTTTTCTACCAGCCCCGTTTTGATACACAGGTATCTGACATGTGGGTATGTGGTAAATCGCAAGCACTTGCACGTTCTGTGGGCCGTATTCGTAACAGAAAGGATCTGGTATTTCTGGTGACATTGTTACTTTAAATTATTAGCTATATTAGAAAAGCTTAGGGTGATATAGCCTCTCAGTAGCGTGAATGTACAGGGGAGTTTTTGTTGACCTGGTAAGTTCTGAATTCTGGACAAGAAACTTGTCAATGGATGGTATAAAGGGATGTTGTCTGTTTAGGGAAGGTGGTGGCATCAGTGACATTTCATATCACTTTTTATACCTTTTTTGCACTGATCCTTTTTTAAACATTTTTGGTCTTTTAATGCTGATTCAGAGCACTGCCAGCTACTTACTTTTCTTGTAACACTGAGTTTCCAACTGTGTTTATATTCTGGAATATTTTTCTGACCACCTGGAATGTTTTTCAACATTGATGTGATTTCATTAAAAATTGGTTTTGTCAGAAAAGCCTTTTTAATTTCATTGATAAGCTTCCTGCTAGGCAGCACTGCTGGTTTTATTTTGGTGTGGTGTCTATTTATTGTTGGATCTTGCCAAGCAAGGAGGAGGACGTACCATTTTTGCAGTTTGATGTGCTTGTACATTCTGACCTTTTAATCGTCCTTTTCCTCAAAATCAGTAAAAAGTTGTGTTAAAACAAATTGCCAGGTATGCAGCTTTCCATCACTCTTTTGTACCTTCTGTAATTTCCTAAACAACAGACTACACTTAACGCAGTTCTGCTGGGGTCTTGCTGTGGAGTGAAAATGTCAGTTTGTCAGTTGTGGCACAGTCCCCAATTTACACTGCAAATGAGCGCTGAAGTTTTCACAGCTTACTCTGTTAATGCTAGTGTGCTAATGGAACTGGATTTTTTTTTTCTTTATTCAGATTTCTCATCACTGGCTGATCAGTATAGGGTTTCTGAGCCTCCTGATCATGTCCATTTTAATTTCCAGGTTATGAAAGCTCGTTGTTATCAATAAAGGAAAGGCTGCCAGGAAGAATTGCTGAATATGGTTACACTGTTTGCAGAATGCTAGGATGAATGAAATTATTTCCTGCTTCCCTTTTTGTTTATTTTTGTAATTGCATCAGGAGCGGTGCAGCCAACCATGAGAACCTCAAATCCTATAAGCAAACAGAGGCACAAGATTTTGGAAAATACAGAAAAAAGTGAATGCTTTGTGCTTTGTTTCTACTAAACAAGAAGTAACAAAGTTGGAGTCACTGAGTGTGTAGGGTTTAGAGGTCAAAATAAAAGCACCTGTATGTAGCGTGTATATCCCATCAGGAAGATCTGTTGGTAAGTTCCCTTTTGACCGTGTTAAGCTGTTTACCATTTACCATCATGTGCTGCTTTATTCACAGCTGTTTGCACTTACTGTTTAGTTGAGCTGCTAAACAGGACCAGCTTTTAAAAAGGGAATGGCAGACATAATCAATGCCAGATTTTTTTTTTTTTTTTTTTTTTTTTGAGACTAGCAAAGTAAGAGTAGCGTGTTGGGCTGTAACCTCCTTTGAAAGTGAAGCTGACTATCTCAGCTGGAGTTCCTGCCTACTGTTCACTTTAGAAAGTAAGGCATGTTTTAGGTGCCTTTAGCACAAGTTCTGGGTTCTGAAGACTTGAAGATCTCTTGTTGAGCAGTTTGACAAACCTGGCCAAATAGCATATTGCTTTATACCAGGTGAGAAGCTGCCTAACGTTAAGTCCCACTCTGTTTGCCTATCACATTGACCTGAATGTAGGATGAGGTGGTTTCTCTTCTGCAAACTAAGATCTGAAGAAGATTGCTTGTGTTGTATTGAGGCTTTGCTCGATGTACACATCAACTGTACATCTGCTCACAAGTCCCAGGAATGCCCCTTGGCACTCTGACTGGTTGGAGCAGGGCAGGGGCTAGTGCTCATGGGGAATAGCTGGGCCTGGATGTTCCAGTGGGGTACTGAATTGGAGACCTAGGATCTGCTGAAGAAAAGGCTTGGTGGGCCAGGATAGACTCTTAGCCCCCTATCACTCAAATGTTTGTATGTAAACTGGGCTGTACCATCCCTGACAGCTGGAATTAAAAAATGATGGGTTCTATTTCAATGATATTGGAAAGATAACTATTTTTTTCTTTTTTTTTTTTTGTCAAAGAATATGGAAAGGAAGTTATACTGATAGCCTAGAAGGGCTTAAAGATTTCTTGAAAAAGTGAACTGCCAGTAGTATAAAATCTGATGTGTTGTGCTACCAGCATTATGGAATAAAATAGCATTAAAGTATCACTACAGTGCATGAGAATATCCATTAGCATTTTATAAAAGTGTTTTTTTAATACACTGAGAGCTCTCTTTATTTTACAGATTTCTCATTATTGCCAGCAGCTTGGTTCCATTAAAAAAACTGAGAAACTAAAGGGAATCTGGGTAGAAATACAGGCGAAGGGGAAATTAACAAAATCCATTAACTTTTTTCAGCCAGTCTTTTGCTGTATTGAATCCTCTTGATGCTTTGGAAAATTTCACCCTCTGGTGTCATCCTTTTTTGCAAGATCTGCCTCAGTTGGTATGACTGCAAGCAAAGTTCTAGCTCACATCTCAGCGTGGGTTAGAAATCCATATTTTTCAGGGATACAAGTTTATTTCTACAGTAACATGCGTATAATCTGTGTATGCAGTGCTTAAGATAAAGAGGATAAAAAAGTGATAAAAACTGATCTGAACTGCTAATGCAAGTGTAATCATTGAGTACAAAAGTTACATTCTGATGACTTCAGTTTTTCATTTGGAAGGAGCAGACATTTACAAAAGACACCTGTTACTTGCAAGTTAATAGTAAGAGATGGTAAAAAGGACTCGCGGGATGCAAATTTTAGGTCACAGTGCAGAAAAGCCCTATATGTGCATTATCTACCCTTTCCTGGTCATGCCGGTTTCACCAATGAATAGTTAGATGCTTTTCCGGGTGTGAAAAAAATGGGATGTAAGCTAAAGGAAGGACAAGATGTGTGGTAGTACAACTATTAGCCTGTTAAACATACGATGAGTTGCTCTCTTTCTGAAGGTGTTCTTACATTGAGTTCTAACGGTTAAAATTTTAGTTTGGACTTGCGCAGCAGGATCAGAAAGAATAACATCTTTTTCCTTCTAGTTAATTTACTTTCTGAAAGTCATCCTATTCTAGCTAAGGCAGTCTCAGATTGATTTTTTTTTTAAGAGAAGTAATTAGAAATACTCCTTGATGTTAATAAGAGATTAGCATCTAAGTTTTTGTTTTTTTGATTCTGTGGGGACAAATCTGCAGATAGTTTTACTGTTGTGGCTTTACTAGAGATGTGCTTTTCTTCACTTGTGTGGGATTCTGATGTGTTTTGCTGGACCAATAACCAGAGCCTAGAGAAAGCCAAGTATAATTCAAGAAAAGACATTACTTCATTTGGACATCTTTACTGTGGATGGTTCATAGCAACGATGCAAACTGTGTAAATTCAAGCCTCACTTGTTGGACAGGAATTTGATGGTAATTGTGGTCCCAGTTAGTCTCCCTTACCTGCAGGGATCCTTACTCAAACCACTTGTCTGTCTGAAATTAGTAATTCAGTATACTCAGATACTGTGGGTATGGATGTATTAATTTAATGTTTAGATGAATAGGCGGAACGTATCAAGCAGTCTGAGTAGGAAGAAGAATTCCAATCTTGAGAATTCAAATACTTTACAAAATCCATCAAGGCTAAGGTGTTTGGTTTTTTTTTAATGCTTTGAATGTAACTACATTTTTTTTCATTCCATAGAACTTCTTATTCTTTTCTGTAAAACAGATTTTTAAGTGCTGGTATCCAGTGTTAAGACTATAAATGGTTAAGGATGACATTATTTGAAAGTATTGGTGGTGTTTCTTATCTGCCAGAATGTCATGAGGATGCCTGAAATTGTAACCAAATGGAAGAATCGGGTACATTGCTCCGGGGTCCTCTCTTGTTTCGGATAGCCAGGCTCCAACTGTAACTTCTGAATAATTGCTTCCTTGCTGTCATCACCTTTTGCTGTATAGATTTTTCATCTCAGTTCCTTTCTCCAGGCATATGATCTGAATTAAATACTTCTCAAGAACGGATTGATGATGCTTGGTACTTGTGGGGCTAACAAGTAAACCCTTTTCTGTCACTGGGGTTAGTTGTACAACTTACTTTAGTTCAGGAAAGTTTTCTTTTTGGTAAAGATAAATAATTGAAGGATCAGATCGCTTTTTATTGCACGTTAGCATTTTGTTAACCTGTGAAAACTTTCACCACCTGAAGAGACTGCATAGGAAGGAAATTCCCTCCTCTTGTCTACAGATGCTGTTTCTTCTTGTCCAAATTCAGAATGTTTTAGTTGTCTTTTTTCCTCTTCAACCCCCAGGATTAGCCATAGTGAGGATTATTTGTTCACCTGTAATTTTTGCAGACTTTCATTCTGAAATTATATCATTGGATCATATATTAGTAATGACTCGCTCAGTTTACCTGCATTCTTTGGGTAGTGTGGCACAAAACAGTTATCATCGGGGAAAACATGGATGGATGGATGACCTTGGTTCACAGGTCTTTGAGGCGTTTTGCGGTGTGGTGCATCACAGCAAACAAATGATGGTGGAACCAGCATGGTGTTTGCCATCCACTGTTCTGATCTCTTTGCTGTTGTGTTGTTTTGTCTGTCTTGTTTATTTAGATCACAAACTCTTTGAAGCAAGTATTTTGGGTCATAATGGTAACAATAGGATCAAGTATCCCAAGTGTCTGTATTGCTCAGTTTAACTGATGACGTGTTAGGGAGATATCTTACAATACATAGTTAAAATTGCTAATTTCTATTTCCTAGCTCTGCAATCAAGAAAAATTCCTGCATCAAAGTTCTCTCAGATTAAGAATCTGTACTGCTTCTAATTTACATAATCTAATTTTATGTGATATTTGAATAAAAAAAAACCACAACAGACTAACTGAAAAAGACTGAAACTTTTTTCAATGTAGCGGTGGATTTTTTAATCTGATTCTGTAATCTTTTAGTTAAATAAGATAAAGTAATGTCAGAGGCTATTAGAGCCTCTAACTTTGGCTTTTAAGTAGGTAACGTTCTCTATAGGAAATAACTTTAGGAAAACTCTATAGGAAATAACTGTAGGTAATTTTAATGGCTTAAAAAGGTCTTTGATTATATATTGTTGGCACCCACTCTAAAGTCATGTTGGCAGTCTGAATGTAGTCTTAGATTTGGACATAAATATGCTGAAACACATCTGATGTCACCAAATGCTTTTAGAAATCTTCCAGCGTCGTTGCTGGGTTAAACCTTTTCTCTTCTTCAGACTGACCTGGAGATACCAATTCATGCTTTTATTGCACCACAGATTGCTAAACTTCGCTCTGATCAGAAAAGCACAGATTATTTGCAAAAAATAAATTTGGGCTTCTGATAAACAGCCGTGATTGCTGCTTGGAGAAATGGGTGCAGGAAAATATATTTGCTAGAATTCGGGAAGTGTTAGGGCACCGAGAGCCATGGCAGTGCTCCTGGTGAAGGCAAAGAAACTTTTGCTCTCTGGCTTGCTCTGTTCTTTCTCTGATATAAGAAAGGATGGTGGATGTGAAAGGAGATAAATTAGGGGCTGTAAACCTTGCTCCACATTTTGGACAGTGTAATTGGAAAGTGTAATTCAACAGCCTGAGAAAGAACTTCTCTGACCATATGTCTTCTACTGTCTGGTTAAGAACTGGCCAGAGAAAATGTGCTTACCAGAACAAGAATCCATTATCTGATTCACTGCTCCATTATACATCATCAAGACTGAGAAATTTTTAAATTTGTGTGTGTCTCATTATGGCAGTTATTGAGCTTCAGCCGAGCCCTGAAGTGGTATTTTCTTAGGCTACATAAAAATGTAATTAGGTTTGCATTTGCCTGAAATACCTTATTTTGCTGTGAGATGGTTTGTAGATCATCTGTGTGAAGAGGCATCTATAAATTTGTAATGACATGACAGAGTCTTGTTAATATATTTTTCATCCTAGTAAATAGCTTTTAAATCTGTACTTGCAAGCATCGCATGCTCTTGTCTAAACTTTTGACTGCTAATTAGTCATTGCTGTTAAATTGTTCAGAATTTTCATGTCTACAGACAAATATGACATATGGATTTGATTGTTCAACTAAACTGATAGTCCCTTTTGTCCGCTACAGGTCAGTGAAGACTTGGAGAAGTCATTATTCTGTACTCTTTGCTCTGTGGTTTTTTTTCTTGCAATCTTCAAGCTATGCTTTTCTTATGATTGGGTAAAAGGAGTGGTAGCCAGTGTGGTTCTGCAGCAGTAATTAGAGAAGGAATGAGTCAGTGCCATCAGAAATGCACACACGTTATAACTGAGCAACTGCTACTAGTAGAATATTAATCTCAAAATAGTGTTAGATAAGAGTGAAGATCCTGAAATGCAAGAATTAAAGATTTCATTGCTAGATGTCTTGTTAAATGTATAGATTCATAGGTGCCTCTGAAGCTGCAGTATTACCAGTAGAGTGGTTTTGGTAGGTCCGGCATAAAAAGGAAAAAAAAATTTTATCCTTCTACTAAACCAGTTGACTTTGGGTTAGTGTACAGGGTAAGATGCCAACATTTCCTTCTTTCTTTTTATTTTCCTTGACTTATTTGCAGGAGAGACAAATGTTTGCTTGGAGTGCTTCACTGGTGGAGTGAGAAACCTGAATTGCATGTCCAAGTGTGCAGTATCAGTGTGTCTTGGACTTTGTGCAATAGATTTTTTTTGGTATGAAGGAACGTGAGAGTGTTGCAGAGACCAAGCGTCATGCTCCATTTTAAAGGGTGTAGTTGCAGGAACTGTAGGTGGCAGATACCTAGTCTTGGAGCTTGATGTGTTAGAGCTTATAACAGAAATGATCATTTGATATCTTAAGTCCAGCTTTTTTGTTTCTTTGAAATAATGATGCATAGAGAAGGCAGGAGTATAGTTCCTTCAAGCACAATAGGAGAGGTGTGTTATGTTATGCCATGTTCTGCCATCCTTTGAAGTAACCAGCCCTGGCAATTGCCCCCAGTGGTAGTGAGCTTGATGAACCCACATGATAATGTAGTATGGCAAATATTCAATCCTGTAGACTAGGGAGATTTACTAGACTAGGGAGATTTCTAGAGTTAAACACCCTTGGTGATCAATTACAACAATAGGGAAGAAGAGATAGACAGGAAAGAAATTGGGAATTTTAAAGATTAATTTAAATTAAATTTTAAATTATCTTTAAAATTAAAATAATTCTTGGATGAGTCTAGTGAAGGCAGTTCATAAACCTGGGAATGGTTGTATGAAGGAGTAGATTGTAGTAGGATATGATCAGTAGTTCTTGGTGATCTATTAAGAGTTTGGAAGAATGTGTTTTGTAGGGATTTCTTCTTTTACGAGCAAGTCTTACTACATATTGATAAACCCACAGCATTTTATGATGGAGAAAAATGACTATAACATGACTAGAATTCAATAATGGGCAATTACTTCTTTGTAAGAAGAGGTATGATTTGTAAGGAAAGGCACTATCTTTTACTAGAGCCACTCAAAACAGCTGGAAGCACAGATGAGCTTTTTGGGCATAGCTGAAGAAGACCTCATTTACCCAAAATACTGTTGTTTTTCTAATTGTACCAGATACTCTACTCAAAATGATAGAAAAGTGAAATGTCTTTATCCCACTTATGTTCTTCTACCATCCTGATTATAAAAGAAATATTATTAGGCCTCTCTGTGAAATATTTGAACCATCTTGCAGATATTGAGAGACTCATGTCTCCACTCTCATAGTAAAACATTTAAAAATGTTTGTTGTTCTCAATTTTTAAAATGAGATTTCCATAATGATATGCTGCTGGATCATCATAGAAATATCAAGTACAGCACTGACAGTGGAAGTGTAAAGACCCATCTGTGCTACTCATTTATTTTTTTCCCCCACCATGTTTTATGTTTGATAGTTAGAGCACCTTAACCTTAGTGGTTGTCTAATATTTCTGAGTGGTAACTTACAGGGACTCATTAGAAATAATCATTCTTTCCATAATATGCTGAAAATAAGAGATCAGATTTAGAATAAATGAATTTAGAGATATGATTCATAAAACATAATGAAGCAGTCAAAATTATTTGTCAATCAAGAAAATAATTTGTAATACATTGGTTTCCACATTAGAGACATCCTTTCTCCAAGTTCTGGCTGGCTGAAAAACTCTCCTGTGCTCTGCAGCCATGATAGGGCAACAGAGGTGGGAATCAAGGAAAGAAACGTGAGGACTTTCCCCTAGAACTAGCAATAAAACAGAGATTGACGATAGGATGGGACAGCTCTCATTAGCATCAAGAAGTTTTGTATTTGACTTTGAGAGAAACCAACCCATCATTTTTGAGTGGGTAGCTTTACACTGTGGTGCTTTGCGAACCCTATGTTTGACAGATGTGTGAATGCATGTGCATACATATGAATATATAATGTTATCCATCATGAAAGTAGCCTGCCAGTCTTGGGCATGTGTGAGTTCCCTGCCAGCCAGGATGCATGCAACAGTGAGCAGTATGCCTTTGCTGAGGATACATGCTGTGATGTACTTCAGAAGGGCAATAAATATGTCATGGCAGCTTGCCACTGGCTGGCCATGCACTCCTGCAATTGTAAGATGGTTCATGTGCTGGATGTAAAGATAGAGCTACTTCATTCTCATCCTCATTCAGAAGGTTCAGGATTTTTCAAAAGATAAATTTTTGTGTTCTACTTAAAGCACCTATCTGTAATGATGGGATAGAGGAATGAAGTATCGAAAGCTGTTGGAAGACGTGAAAGATTACCAGATGCTTGTTAGAACAGCATGTTGCTAAGTAGTCACGCAGAGAGAGGATGGAAACTTCAACTGCGGTCCTCTGTGAAAATGCTCCCACAGAGATCTGCTTATTAACTAACACCAAAAATTCATAGCAGGAGAAGCTGAAAAAGCAGCTGGGATGGTGAATGCTTTATTGATGAGGGACCACTGGACACAGAATAGTGCAAAGTGTGTTCTGGCTCTGGGGATGTTATGCCTCTCCCTGGCATATGGCCTTTGGAGAAATTGTAAAGAGGAGACACCTACCATAAGCATCAAAGCTGGGATGTTCCTCTGAGTGGTCTGGAAGCCCAAGTGGGCGTTATTCATCCTGTGCTGGCTGCTTTCTCCAGCACTCTCTCTTTCTCTCCCCGTCTTTTTCTAACATTCTTTTCATCTGAGGTTCATCTACACCTGCCTTCCTTGTCTGCTTTTCAATGTGTCTTCCCTCTGAACTCACCCGGAAAAATAACCACAGAACTAACAGAACACCTCGCCAGGGAAGGCTGCAGCCTGCATCTGAATGAGGAAGGGGCTTTGAGACAGGAGGTGGCACCATTTGGGGCTGCTTCTTTTTATCCTGAAGCATTTTAAAAACTTAGGTTTTGGGCTAGTCCAGTTGTGAGCCCCTAGTAATAAATCTGTCACATAATATATTGCATATCATAGAATCATAGAATCATTGAGGTTGGAAAAGACCTCTAAGATCATCGAGTCCAACCATCGACCCAACACCACCATGCCCACTAAACCATGTCCCTAAGCGCCTCATCTACTCGTCTTTTAAATACGTCCAGGGATGGGGACTCAACCACTTCCCTGGGCAGCCTGTTCCAATGTTTAACCACTCTTTCAGTAAAGAAATTTTTCCTTACATCAAATCTAAACCTCCCCTGGCACTATCAGTAACACTATAGCTAAATACTAAATCACAAAGAAATTTCTAAGACGACTCCGGAGAGAAAAGCAGATCTGACAGCATTTGACAGTATTGATGCATACAGCTAGTAAATCTATACATGAGTCAGATGGGATCATATCCAACCATGAACATTTAAAAACTAATGCATGTGTGACGTGGTGTAGTTAAAATGCTAGGTCCTGAGCCTACAAACACCTGTGCGTGTGCCTGACTTGAGGAGCATGAGGAGGTTCTCTGTGGGTCAGGACCTTGGAGAACTCTTGTGGAAAAGGGATGATTTTGAGGCTAGGAGAAGACAAGATGTGCCTGGTGTTACAGCTGGATTCAGTATTTGAGAGTTCAGTGATGTCTAACCCCAGAATTTTCCACTCTTCTGTTTTCAATCTGTGGTAGAGGCATATGCTTCTGAAGTCTTTCTGTAGTCATGACATTTTGTGCTTCCTGTGAGGCACTCTTTGGTAATATTAATACAAATTAATTTAAATACACTGAAAAAAACAGTATTAAAATTTTTTTCCTTCAATCTGGGGAATACCATCAGGCTCCAGTGTAAAGGTAGTTTTACTGAAACTACCTCTAGGTTACTTGGCTATATATTCCTTAATATTTCTTCAAATCAATGCCATTCTAGTTTTCTCTCTTTTACGTATTAGATTCTGATGAGTTTGTTTTGAGTCGTCTCTGCCAATCCTTGTCCTTTCATATACATACCAAAATTCTATTTTTCATAGAAATTGTATGTTTCTATCGACTCACTGGCTTTCAGTCTCCTTAAAGCATGTAAGTTCAGCTATCAGCTATTGTGTGCTTCACCAATGGCTCAGCTGCTACCCACGCTTACTGTATTTTGGACACTTTCCACTGAATTCCCACTCAAAACTGGTGACTTGGTGTGCAGATGCTGAGTTCGGACCTTTGTGCTGCTTGAAGTGCTGCATACACTGTCCCAGCTGACAATGCAGAAAGGTTTCAAGTCCAACCTAGTAAGGTACTTCTGCACTGGGAGGTTTCGGAGATTTTCTCTTACCTGTTCTAACAGTGGAACAATTTCGTTCCTGGTAGCTGTGTTGTAGGGCAGCCACAGGTGTTCCCATAGCTTACCTCAGCTTGCTCAGAGCTAATGGGGGTTAAAATAACTTAACTGGAACAATGAAAGACCTCCAGAAGGATATGACTTGTTGTATGTAAGAATATGAAGATTTCCTGGTATTTGGCTACAACACCATGGCTCAGCCATGCAGTAGGAAGAACAGTATAACACAATCTGCGTACAATAAACTTCTTTATTCTCTAACTGCACAAATAATGTATGTTTAAAGGTATGAACATATGTTTGCACATATGTATTTGCATCAAGGTCTTTTAAAAAAAAATATATATATATACACATGTTGGCTTCTCTACAAGCAGTATATGGCTTTACCTTTTAATAGTCACTTATTGTTCCCACCTCCAGACAAGTAAGTGTATGTTAACAACTTTTTGTTCATGTAGAGATTTCTCTTCAAATTAATGCAAAGGGGATAGAGGCTGACCAGCTGTGAGAAATCAGATCTCTCGTATATAAATTGTGTACCTAAGATCTCCTTCTGGGTGTTGTTTTGAGTGTTACTTCACATGTAGCTGATAAACCTTGGTAATTGCTGTATAATGTCCATTGAACGTATTTGTCTCTGGGATGCAAAGATACAAACGATCCCCTCAACCAGTATATAAGTAGACACTGATTTAAAACCTCTGGTGTCTGCAGTTCCAGTCTGAACTGGGGTAACAGGTGGTTTCACAGCCAAATGGCTGCACCAAGCCTGTGTGCCCCAGTAGCTTGTGGTGTTGATGTGGTGACGCCTTTGGTCCTCTCCTCTTTGCCCTGATACTTCCCCACCTGGTGGGAGGGGGTCTGCGGCACTTTGTGCTCTGCAGTTTTGTTCTTTGTGAAGCTCTTGCCTGCCAGGTAAGCTTGACTGTCTATGGAGATTTTTGGTTTGAGCGATAGCAGGAGTGATCCTGGATGCATATTATCAGTCCCTTTGAGAATAGTGCAGTTTTATGTAACATCTCTAAGGGATTTCTCAGGAATTTTTGGAGCCCTGAGCAGGGTTCTAGCTTATGCAGGTCTAATCTCTGGTAGAAAAACTAAATATATAGCTTTTATAAGATACTGTCTTAGGAACTTTGCAGAGGTTTGGTACTGCGGTCACAGCCTCCGGCTGAGCTCTGGATCTTGGTCTCATTTCTGGTCAGAGAGGTTTTAATAGAGCTAAATTCTATGGGGCTCAAGAGTTTGTCAACCTTCTCTGAAGGGGGTGTTTTGAAAGGAGTGTGGGAGGAAATAAAGGAAAGCTAATTCAGTAACTGTGGGTGAAAAAAAACTTCTGCCTTTTTTCTTTCTGCTGTTCATGTTCTCCTTTGTTTTGAGCCTCCACAGCTGGGACATCTCATGTCACTTTGGCTAAAAGATGCAATTTCCTCCTCCATGTTCGAAGGTAACAAGCAACACGGGTAGTGGTAGCTGAAGCCAGAAACAGTTACGTGGATAGTAAAATCAGGGGATGACGAGTGACCAGGCCTGTCCTTTGTGCCTGCTTAGAAATACAGTGGGGAAAAAAAGGACACACTCATGCGGCTTCCCTGAAGAAGAGGAATGGAGTTAGAAGTGTGTCTGGTTTTCTTTTTGTGCATGAACAACATGGAGGAATTTTAAATAGCTGATTTTGTTCATCAGGGAGCTCTTACAGGAAGAAGTTGCATTAAAATTAATTAAGAATATAAATTATATTACATGACTGTCCAAAGGCCAGGGTATCTATGCAGTTTTGAGTTCTGAATTTTTCATATGTGTGACAACAATTTTGCAAGGAGATCTTTGTTCTCAAATCAGCTTGAGAGTGGTAGGGGTTAAAATGAGTGAGATAGTAAAAGGGAAACATTAGCCACTTCAAGAAATGTGCAACTTTCTTTGTCCAATCCTAAAAGTTTGATTTGAACTTCCTTCACTCTTATGTCACTTGCTCAGTTTCTCCTAGTCTTCCACCATTGTTACAGGCAGGCCTGCATCCTAAAATACTGATGTCAAATAAGAAAATAAATTAGTTTTTTTGTTGGCTAATTACTGCCATGTGCAAAGATGATATACTGACTGGAGAAAACTTCTGGTTTTGAGGATATTTTTATATGGAATCCTGTATTTCCTAGCCTAAATTGTTCAATTGAGTGTTCAGTTTGTGTGGTAGCTTCTAGATTCTCAGTTCATCAAAATTATAGCAGTGCTGTAGGAAAGACTGGTTGTGCACTAGGTGTTTATTAGGACTCTGTAGTGTTTACCAAGAGGTTATGAGTACAGGGTTGTACGACACAGCTGAGGCACACATTGTAGTTTTCAGCTGAAGAGGGCTGCACTGAAAAGCTCTATGCCAGCTTCTGTTGAACACAGATTGTATTTCTCCACTGCAGACATTAGATTTATAATTTTTTTTTTCCAGTTCTACTGATATATGAAAATGAGCATCTGGAGGCTATTGTTCAGGATAGAAGAGGTAGCATCAAGTGGCTTAGTCATATGCAGTAGATTTTTTTAAGATGTGCAGGGAAAGAGTTGCGGTGTATAGAGACAGTTATTCTCTCTGTAGTATTGAATACACTTATTTCCAGTTCACAGTATGTTCTTTGCGTGGAGAAGAATTGGGAGAGGTATTACCTATTTTGAGATGGTTAAGTGTATAGTTAAAGTGGTTCTAACTTCCTTTTTTTTGTCAATACACATCTGCAAATATACTTAATCTCAAAGGTAGATTATTTTTCTAGGGATATTGCTGGAAAATTGTTATACTATTTGTGTAGTTGATTTGCATTTTTAATGGGCAAAAATCTTCTCAAGATAAGGAAGTTGATTCATGTGTTTCATGATCAACATCTGATGATGTCCAAGTACATAAGCATCTCATCGGAATAGATAACCTGAAATTTCACTTCCAAAACTCTGTGTCTGGTACATGTTTTTTTGAGGGTTGTTATGTACCCACATTCAGGATTCTGATTTTTAAAATTTGATTCCTCTTTTTCACTTCAAGAGATATGAGACTGGCTCTTTGTATGCAAACTCATGATTTGGTCTATTTTCATTATTGTCTGCATGTATTCCTCACCTGTATGTGTGGATCCCAAAGGCAGAAGTGTTCAAAGCTTAGTCTTAGTATCTTTTTGGAAGGGCAGTTCTTTACTTAAATACACCAATATACATTCATAAAAATAACTGTTACTGTATTTTTGGAGCACTTTGATTTAGTATGAGCTAATGTCTGGAGCAATTTTCTTGAAGTGAGGAACAAGAAGGAAAGGCACATCTGTTGCACCTAATTAATTTTTTTGTGTGTGTATGCTACATGAATATAATTGAAGACACAGAAGGAATAGGATACTATTATGTAGAATCTTTGTATATTCTCTGCATTTCCTGAGTGTGGCTGCATGTGAGTCCTATGTCTACTTACTTGCATAATGGCTATTCCAATTAGAGATAGCTTTGGATCATTCAGCTCTACTTCTGTGGCTTCCTGTAGAAAGCATACATAACCATTTTATTCTAGTAGAAAAATGCATTTGGGAACAGTATTTCTTCTGAGAATAAGTTTCATCTGTAGGCATCTGCATTTCCTGAGTGTGGCTGCATGTGAGTCCTATGTCTACTTACTTGCATAATGGCTATTCCAATTAGAGATAGCTTTGGATCATTCAGCTCTACTTCTGTGGCTTCCTGTAGAAAGCATACATAACCATTTTATTCTAGTAGAAAAATGCATTTGGGAACAGTATTTCTTCTGAGAATAAGTTTCATCTGTAGGCATTTCATTAAAAGTTTATTTCTGTTCAAAGCTTTTTATCTATTTTGACCCTTCTGCACTGTAGAACTAGTGTAAATTAAATTTACATCGAATCGTTTAGAAAAAATATTTCTAATTTCTGATGATTATTTATATTTTTAATGTATTTTAATGTATGTAGTGCTGTAGTATGTAGCTACCAAGTAACCTAAATTGCCAGCAGTCCCATCTGGAAGAACTGTTATTGGCATTCATTCACTTATAATTCTTGCTGTATGGGATGTTCCCCTTTTTTGCGTGGTGGCAATATACTTTTGTTATGCTCTGAATACTAAAGAACTGCTTTAGACTGATTTCAGGAACTATAGTATGGAAAACTCTTAGGTCCAAGAGTTTCATCCTTTTGATTGGAGCTAATGTATGTTGGGCCACAAACACATGCAGTTAATTTTGTGGCCTTACTTGGGGGAAAAAAACCCAAACGTGGTGCATACGTTCTTTTGACTTCAATTTTAACACCTGGGATGCAGTAAGGATTTCATTAGTGTCTTAGTGGCCAGTTGAGAGCCTAAAGGTATCTTTTTGGTGTGGAAAAATTTAAAATGCCAGATGATAAATGTCCTAACATTTGTACGTGATCACTTAAAGAAGGGTATCAAAAGACTTAGAGTAATGAATCCCACTGAGTCTTTGGGCATATGAACAGACATATGATAATTGAGCTTTAATCTATTCGTGGTCTGTTTGTGTGTAAACATAAAGAATTCATTCGATGGTTCTTTTTCTACCAAGAGTCAGAGCTATGCTGAAAAAACAAAATGGCAACAAACAATTTGTTTCCCATTTTTGTGTCGACAGATGAAGCTGTGAGATACCAAACTGACACAGATTGCTCTTAAAAATATTTCTGTTCCCAGAAAAGAAGTCCTGGTTAAAGCAAGATAAAAATCGTTAGGCTTCAGTTTATGATAGCTTAATTACTTGCTGCAAGGATTATGGTGTTCTCTTGAATGAATAGTGTCCAGTAGAATCAGACAATTGCAGTGTAAAAAAATTAATTTATGAGTGGGATTTTTTTTAAAACATTCACTGTTTTCCCAGTTATCGTCTGAGTTAGGTTCCATTCTGGTTGCTTGAGGAAAATGAGATCCTGTAAGCAAAAGCAGCTGGAGTTACAAAATATTTTGAGTAGTAATCTTTCCGTGATAATTCCATATAAATTAAATAGGAGACAATGTATTTTGTTTACATACTTGGACACAAACTAGCTACTCTAATTTCCTTGTTCAAGCTGAATGTAAAGTAATATGGATTGGGAAAAGTATACATTTTAGGTTTTTTTGTTTTCTCTGTTTGTGATTGTTATGCAGGCTTCTGCAAAATTAGCTGTTATTATTTGCCAAAAAATTTGAAGAAACTAATTTGCAGCATTTGGCTTCTTATAAATCCTTCAACACAGACAGTCTTGGTTATGTTTGTGTGATTTTCAGGATGATATATTCCTAAATAAAAATGGAAACCTTTGGAGGGGGTAGACAAAACTATGATGAGTAATACTCTTGTATTAACCTAGACTCTTATTGTCTGCGTTTTCACATTGTCCCATCAGGATGGTATGTGAAATAAGCACAAATACCTGTTCAGGATGGAAATGCTTACAAACAACAATTTAGTAAGTATTTGCGTGAACAAAAGCTATTTATGTAAATGTCTGTTGTGGTTTAAGGCCTGTCGGCAACTAAGCACCACACAGCCGCTCGCTCACCCTCCCCTCCCGGTGGGACGGGGGAGAGAATCGGAAGAGTAAAAGTGAGATAACTCGTGGGTTGAGATAAGAACAGTTTAAAAATTGAAATAAAGTAAAATAGTAATAATAACAACAATAATAATAAATTGTAATGGAAAGTAAAACAAGAAGAGAGAGAGGAGCAAAACCCAGGAAGGGAAAAAAAAAAAGAACAAAACCAAGAGGTGATGTAACTGCTCATCGCCCGCCGACCGATGCCCAGCCAGTCCCCGAGCAGCGGCCCCCCCGGCCAGCTTTCCCCAGTTTATGTACTGA
>NW_008795317.1:439534-468163 GCF_000699145.1 Aptenodytes forsteri | reverse complement strand
TCCTCGCTGGCAGGGCATGAGAAGCTGAAAAGTCCTTGACTTAGTATAAACGCTGCTTAGCAACAACTGAAACATCAGTGTGTTATCACATCGTTCTCATGCCAAATCCAAAACACAGCACTGTACCAGCTACTAGGAAGAAAATTAACTCTATCCCAGCCAAGCCCAGGACAATGTCATAAGTGTCTTAAAAGCCCAAAGGAATAGAAACATGCTTAAATTTAACACCAGTTCAGATCTTCAAAGACAGTTTATGAACAGTGCCACAGAATATTTGTAAAAAACCTTCTAAATATTTTCTGGCAAATATTATTTTCTGTGTGAAAGGGCAAAATGCATTTTAAGAAAATGAGTGCAGATTTATTTCCCTATACATGATTTTTTCCTGAACTGTAGCCTAGGGACTTTTAAATTCCATGCATATTTGCTATGTCAAACTGGAGTGACTAATACGGAATTCACAGGAGCTAAAACATTGATGAAACTTTCCCTATAATTAAGGATGAGTCTGAACTACTATTTGCTTTTTTCTGCTAGTAATGGAGTAGTAGTGACCTTTAGTGAGGCTAATTAACACATGTTCTCTTCTGCAGTGCATTTCAGAATGCTGTAACAATGGAAAAATTAATATCAATATATGCTATCTGCTAAAATACTATTAAGAATATTACTCTTCTTACCTCCATCTTACTCTCTTAGTTTTTAATGTTGAATAAGGGCATGGGTTATACTTTAATTAATGTAACTGTCCTCTTCTCATACCAGGAATAGTCCTATTTAAGTCATTAAGATTTACTGTCCTTAGCTTGCCTAACTGCTGTGCTGTCCATATTTCTATATGCTTTCATGTTTTATGGGAAGAGAAACAATATTATTTTATTCAGGAGAAGCTTTTTCTTGTCTTTCAGTTCAAAGAGATATTGTGCTTTTGATGAAAAGGGAGCTGTTGCTTTTACAAGATGTACTGACACTTAAAGGAGAGACAGAGAAAAAAGTAAATTGATGCTCCTGTGTTTTAAAACTGGCATAGGGGTAGAGATGCTTGTTCAAAGTAGGAACTAGATCGAACCTGAATCCATTAAACCTAAAACTCTTATTTATATTGAAAGACACCAATATGCACTCCCCAAAGGTGATGCTTTTTCCTTTTCCGACTCCATTTTACTGTTTGGCAGTGGTAATGCAACTCAGGACTTCGTTTGCTTCTGGTATCTTTCCTGAGTCACCGTTTGCTTTCATGTGGGCTGTCAGACACCAAGGATGGAGAAATCAAAGGGCTTGACCCTGAAGGGTGTGAAATGCCCTCAAGTAGTTTAGATTTAAGTAGGACAGCAGGCTGATAGTCTCTCTGCTTCTTTCAAAAGCAAGCTGGGCATGTAAACGCAAAAATATTTCAGTGTACTTAAAGCATGAACTTTGGAATTTATTTTGCACTGCCTGACAATAATCTTTTTCATGGCTTTACAGCATGCACAGAGACAATTTTACATTCAGTTACTGCTCTGTTAGGAACTTTTGGTTAGAATCACAAACTCTTATGAGAAACTTATCTTTATTCTTTTCTATAGATCCCCATCTTTAGACTGCTCTCTTTGCCTAAGAATCAAGTGAGAATCTCCAGTGTGGTAGCTCACCAAGTGGCTTGGGTGAAGACATGGAGTTGTACTGAGGGTTGGCAGGATGCTGGTGAGCCGCAGAGTGCTCATCTTCTACTGCCTTCTGCTGAAGCACTCTCACTGCAGAGGAGAAACCCACACACCTGCATAGTTTTAAGTCGCTAAAAATTGAAAACCGTGGAAGCAGAAATTAATTCTTGCTCCTTTGAAGGATCTTAAATATTTTTGCAGTCTTGTAATTGCACTTTCTTCAATTGCTTGGATAATGACATTATAACAAAAGATTTTTGATATATAGCGTGAAATTCTGGGAAATTAAAGAGCTGGTGACAGCATGATTTCCAGGATTGATTTCTGCCATATCACGACAGTGTGTTGAAAATCAATTTAAAATTTGTTAAGAATTTTATTTGACAAAGTATACATGTTTGTTCATCTTTGCAGGTGTATATGCTGACAGAATGAGTATGCTTTCAGGTATTTAAATGTTACCTGAATAGAGATAAATTTAAACATTTTTAAAGTTAAGCATGTTGTTTGCTTTGCTGAATCAGGAATATAACACGTAAGTAGCTAGAAGCCAAAATGTGAAGTCAGTAGAAGTTATTTATGCATGGTGGTTCATTTTTTCTGTTTTTAATTTTCCATGTTAGTCCTAATTTTACAGATTGCTTCAGGAAAAAAAAGAAAAATGAGAAATAGGAGAATAACCTCATTTTCTTTTTAAAGAAGATAATACTATGAATAAAAATCTTTAGAGCTTTTTCTTTTAGAAACTTGGAAGTGTTCTTTCATTTTTTAACCTTAACTCTTCTGAGGAAATTGTGTTTCTTAATATGCTGGTATATGTCAGGACTAACTGCGTCAAGAGGCATTTTTTTAGTAATAAAATACTCAGCTATTTGGCATTATGTGCAAAATAAGTGTGTGTGTGTGTGTATATATATTCTCTTGAAGAGCCCTCCTTCCTACCTGCCTTACTAAGATTAAGTAATTGTGTAGTTAGATAAATATGTGCAAAGAAGGAGGTTCTCTTTCCTGGCAGTCTCCTTGCCTCCCATCTCCCCTGGACTGCTCTCTCTTCCCCAGAATTTGTCCGCTTATCTCTGATTCAGGGTAAATGATCTGGATATGTGGGCTGTCTATGTGTAGTTTATAAGCAAGAAGAGATACAGGACATACAGAAAAAACTGATGAGGCAAAATATTTGCATTTTTGAACACTGACCTGGTGAAAGGTCTCCTAAGGTGAAATAGGGTGCATGAAGAAAAGTTTAAAGCCACAAAAAAAATTGTAGCTTATCTAATAGGTCAAGGTACCCGCATACATTTTGGCTAGTTGTATCAGCTTAACAGGACCTGAGGTCCGAGTCTGCTGATTGTAGGATTATGGGATTTTTAGTTATCATAGAATCATAGAATAGTTTGGGTTGAAAGGGACCTCTAAAGGTCATCTAGTCCAACCCCCTGCCGTGAGCAGGGGCATCTTCAACTAGATGTTCTTGTTTTAAATCTGACTTGACTGAAACCAGGGTGCATTTACAGAATAATACCTGAACATGTTTCACACGAGAAACTGGATGTCCTCACCTCTGGGAACAGCAGTGCTCCTAGAGAGAAAGGGCAAGTGCTGGAGACTTGACATATTTTAGCTGTTCACGTCTCATTTGTTGCTGTAAGTCTGCCATAGTCCTTAATTTGCTAACACTTTTGCTACATTTTATTATTTGTAGGGAAGACAGAAACATGTACAGGCATTTAACTCTGCTGGAAAGGATGAGGATTACTTTGTACTTGGGATGGAGAGGCCAGCAAAACCTTGCTTTACCCAGCACCAAGAATTGCTTTATTTGTAAATAACAAACCAAACCTGTTTCTTCAATTACTCATAGGGAACAAAAAGAAAAGGTATTAAAAGAAAGCCCCCAAATGCTAGAAAAAAAATATTTCAGATCTCTATTAAAGTCACAGTGCCAGAAACATTGTTCATAGATTGTTTTTGTCAGTACGTCTAAAATTCACAATTCTTGTTTTTCTGTGGATCACCTGTATCAATGCATTTTATCTATGCATTAATATTGTTCATGACTTTGGTGCAGAACAAGCGTCACTTAATTACATTTGATACGTGTTTACACTTGATAAGAATATGCGGGTAGTAAAAGTTTCATGATATTGTGAACTATTAACTTTTTACTTTAAAGTACATTATGTTTTTGCTAGCTATGTTAGCCAGGCATCTTGCTCCCATGGAGAAGTCTCACTTAAAGGAAAAAAGCAAGTGGGAATTTCTGGGTTTCGGAGCCGATTCAGTTTTGCTAGAATAAGAATTAGAGGTAAAATGAATGTGAGCAATAACAACAAAACAGAAATCACTGAAAAAGGGACAGAAGTCCTACTACTGCTGAGAAGTAGATACTCTTCACTGGGCAAAGTGACAGCTGCATGAAATGAAGAAACTGTACTGGGAGGCAGAGCTATCTGAACTGATGTTTAAGCTTTTAAAAGCCTTTTAACAATTATTACCCAGTTCCTTGAGAAATTGCCGTAGCAACTGAACGTGAGTTATTGAATACTGCAACAGCTTCTGTATCCATACAGAGACTTTCCTTACAATGCTCCTTCACCTCTCCAGCACAGCACTTTGAATTGAAGGAAACTTATTTTCTATGAATATTTATAGCCTGTTCTTTTAAAAGAAGTTTTATTGATTTGATTACTGCTCCCACAGAACACAGATGAAAAGAAGCCACTGAAAGGAGATCAGCCTCTGTCTTGTCAATTCTTGAATATTACACATTTTATTAATGTCAGTCTAGGTTTTCCTGTTATTATTCATCATTGAAAAAGAGAAGTTATACCTTATGGTAATTGAGAGGCTTTTTTAATAAAATGTCTTTCTTCAGGCTTGAGCCAGAACATCATAACCTTCAAAATAATATATTGACATTTCTGTGACACAGAATTATGGATTAGTGCTAAAAATCAGAATTTTGTAGGTTGGAATCCAGATAATACCAAAGGGAGTGCTGTGCTGAGCAATGATATTAGGTAAATAGTACTTTGTGACAACATCGTTCCTAAATCACTGACAAAAACTAGTAAGAGAATTGGCTTCTAGAAACTATAGTGACTAGTAGAGAAATTACGCTTAACTTCTGTAAAGCAGAGATTTTCAGTTTCATAGCAGAGCGCAGTTTAAAACAGAGGTACCTTGACCTCTTTGTTATTGCACAGGGCACTTCCTTCAGCAAGATTCATGCGGCAATTTCATCAATTGCACGTACAGAGAAGTATTTAACTTTTAAATTGAAGAATTAACTTGGAGGAGGAGCATTAGCTGCATGCCCACAACAGGATCCACAGGCAACAGCTTGTGAGCAATGGCTATAAGATATAGGTACAGTATGTGCATGTGTGAAAGAATTCATGTGTATATGTAACACAGAAATACTGTGCTTTCACTGCAAGGGTATTCATATTCAATTCATCCAAGTATTCAGATTTTGCAAATTCAGCCTTCAAATTCTCTTGCATTGTGTTCAGGAATATATGTGCATGCACATGTGCGTGTGTGTGTGCCCTGACAGAAGGGGAGTCCATAGATTTTGTAAGCATTCACGACAGATTTCTGTGTGGCCTCGAACAAGCTTGACTGAGGTTCCTTGAGGACTTTAGATGCCAAACTTTCCCTAGTTAAGAGTCAGTGTAATGTAATCACATAGTCCTCAGCCACAGATTTGGTGTGGGTTATGGACCTAAATGATATAGAAAATTTTGGACTTTCCTTCCCTCTGTGCTTCAGTTACCTATTTGTAGAAAGGGGAATAGGAATTTTCTAGCTACTTAATGTTGGGAGGAGAGTCACATGGAAGACTGAAAATGCCCTTATACTATTACTAACCAAAGCCATAAACCCCCATGAAGTATTTATTTGTAGATATGTATGTACATGACATGAGTATATGCAAGTATATCAAACTTTGGAGTGTAGGACAGAGCGAAGAGGAAAGGAAAGGGGATCTGTGTAAAAATGCAGATGTTTCCACACAGTGAACACGAACATGCAAGTTTTAGTATTTCTGCAGTATATGCAGAGATTTCCACATAACAAGTATGGGTACATATACTGCCTTTTTGTTTAATGATTATGTCCAGACCATTATTTATGCTAAAAGGATATCTTATTTATCTATGAGTAAGTGTGTATCTTTGCCTTGGCGCTGACGGGCAAGCATGTATTTAAATGTTAATCTCCTGAGCCCAAACGGCAATCCAAAGGGAAAAAGCATCTTAGCTACTAGAAATTCAGCAAGGTACCTTTCATAAAGATTTCATCAGATAGCTCCTCGGGGCCTGGAAAAAGCATCTTTTGATCTCTGAAAATCAATTTGACATTCAGTATCAAAACACACGTATGCCCTTTGAAAAAGGTAATCACTGTAATTGAGCTACATAGTCAGGGTGGATGTGAACCTACGGCAATACTGCCAACAGTTGCACGCAGTGTCCGGTGGCTGAAGGTGAGGGCATGGCAGCCGGTTCACCTGGCTCCGGCCTCACGGGATTCAGCAGCAAGGAGCTCAGCCTTTCCTCTGAGTCTATGCAGTCTTCTCAGTGTCAAGTTTCTGTAATCCATTTCTGTGTAATTAAGGGTGTGCGTGTTCACCAAGTCGTTTATCTTTCAGTATTGAACTGTTTCATCAATTGCCCACATACCCAAACCTACAGCTGAGAGTAGTTTCTCATATCTCAAAATATATGACATTATTTCAGTATAATTTTCGCTTTGTTTGCTACCTGATGAATGATGTCTTCTGTAATCTGAGGTATGTCAAAAACAGTGAGAAAACATTTACTGGTATTTGAATTTACATTTTCTTGTTTGGAAAGAAAATGTTTCAAACCTTCCCCAGACCTTTCAATCCCACTTGAGCTATTTGATATAAATGAATCATAAGTGGTGACACTCTTTTCCAGTCAATTTTGCAAGTAAAATCTAGTCCTAGAACTCTCAAAAGCACCTATAATCTCTCACATGAGAAATACTTAATTGCAGCCAGCTAGTTTCAGTAGATGCCCTGCTTTGTCTAGGAATTTTCTGTGAAAATACATTCATTTGGAGTCTCTATTCTTCTAACTCCGCTTTGAAAATGTGGCTCTAAAAGAGCTTTCTGAAAGACTGAGATACCGGTTAACTAGAAAGCAAAGGGATCTTTTTCTCTACTTAAAACAGAAATTAGATTTTTTTTTTTTAATTAGTTGCCAATCTTCCTTTTTATGAAGGTTTGAATGCAAAGACAGTCTCATGTCTCATCTGAACAAAAGCGTCTTGTCAATTGTATGAGAATTTCTAGCATTACAAACTTTTCCATATTTGCAGTATAACCTATTGTTTGTCATGGGGGGAAAAACCCAACTAGAAATTGAAACTTTAAACATTGTTTTGCTCAAAAACAGTAATATATTTGTAGTTATCAAAGTTACTAAATTCTACTTAATAGCAAATCTATTTCAGATGGAAAAGTTAGACACTTTCATCCTCAAACAAATATATCCAAAAAAGGGGGCATGAAAATAAAAAATAATTCCTATAAAGTGTCTCGGTTTTTTTCTTTTCATTTAGCGTACCCTTGCTTCCATCTCTATAGCCGACCAAAGGGGCTGAAGTTCCCCTTGAACCTGATTTGAATCTTGGAGGCTGTAAGGGCTTTGGAGCTGAAACCGTGGAGTATGTTATTTCGTTGAATGGAGTAATTAGTTACAATCTATTTACAATGGCCTTTTATTCTTAATTCACTCAGGGGTTATTGGAAGCTCCTTCTAAAATACATTTCTTGTCCACAGCTGCTTGTCAGAGACAACATATTCTAAATGCACAAAGTCCTTTGGGCATTAAAGGCATGCTAAGCATCTAGCAGAGCATGAAAGGGATTTGGTGAAACTAGGAGGCAAATCGTGCTCCTGGTTATGCAAGTGAAGTGAGGGGGTGCATTGGGGACGGACAGTCTGAAAATGGTACTGACATTATCTTGGGTGAAACTGATCCCATTGTGCAAGTTAAATTTTGTACTCTGTACTGTTCATTGCAGACAGTGTTGGTTAAAAGCTCTTTGAGGGAAACTTTCCGTTAAATTTAGCAAGTTTAAATCAAGTGCTTAGCTCTTTTCCATGTTCAAAACCAAGTGTATTGGTTGTAATGGGGAACCAACTGGTTCTAGGAACTACCCATTTAGTATAACCAGAGGAAGAGAAAAACTGCATGGGACTGAAGATGTGAAGGGTAACTGAGGTACTGAGGCTGCCTCTATGATTACAGCGTGTACCGTCCCCCATCTCCTCTAGGCAAGCAGCTCAGAGGGAGGGAGGGAGGCAGCAGAGAGCATGGTGTCATATGGCTGGTTCCCTGAGGTTTCTCAGCGAGCAAGACAGTTGTAGACAGGCTTTATGCCGGCCTGTGGAGCAGAAGTGGAAACTCTGAAGTGACAACCCTGTGCCAGGGAGCTGCTGCAGCAGTGCCAGGCGTTCCTACCCTGCATGCGGAGAACAGCTGTGTGGTACGCAGGGGTATGTGGTTGCATTCCTGTGGCTGTGTGCTCCTCTCCATTTTGGGCACTGTGGTTGAAGTTTTCCTTTGGTTTTACCTAGCAGCAGGATTCTTCTGATTTTTTTTTTTCTTTAAAGAAAGTAATAATACTTTTCTGAGACAAAACCCTCAGGAATTATATCAACCATATGAAATATAAATACATTTTCTCTCCCATTGCATAAATGATGGATTAGCTTTTCACTGGAGAAACCAAGAGTAGGATATAAGGACAATTTGTGTAACTCGCAAAGTAGGCTGTGGTGTACAGCAGCAGACTGTTATGAAACGTGACGCTGTAGGAAATATGATTAATGTGTGATGGACACCACTTGGTAGATCAGTTCCCTAAAGTACATGTCCTATCATGAGAGCGCCATGGTTTGTATTATGTGCAGTGAGTATCTGGACAGAGATAAACTACTACCTGTTCGGGTATTATTTTATCCAGTAATGTGTGAGATTTTTTAAAGTATAATTAATAATATAAGACCTTCTTTGTCATTTATGGAAGAAAAGAGTTTGTCATTTTTCAGGATGAAAAGCAAGAATTTGTGAGTGTAGAAGTGAGGTACCATCCTTTTCTCGAGCAAGACATGACTCTGATTTATGGAGGAGAATATATAGAGCCAAATGTGAACTTCTCGTCCTCGTACCCATTAGCAGCAGAAGTATGCTGCAGCAGCAATTGTCTCTGTAATAGCTGTGGGATGCACAGAAAATACCAGTTTGCTTTATGAAGCTAACCGAGTAAAACTGCCAACTTGGCATGTGCTTCACTGTCACCGTTACGAGACACCACTTTTGTAGAGCAAGTGAATACAGTTCTTAAACCAAAAAAAAGGGAGAACGATTTCCAAATCCCTTAGTACAAGTTTTATATATCTGGTGTATCCAGACCCCTGATTCTGAATTGCATTAAGACCCCTCAGGAATTACACCCTGGCAACTATTCAAGCTCCTGTTGATGCATAAACAGGCACACTTAGGAAAACAGAGTAGCTTGGATCTGTTTGTCCCTTTTTGGTTGGTGATGAGCTAATTTTATTTTAAAACGCAAGGGTCTTTTCTGCTTGGTGCATGAAGGGACAGAGTGAACTCAGTGGAGCTGAAATTTCCTGAATTATAATAATCAGTAATTTTAGCCCTGGCTCGGGTTAGGGAGGGATACTAGGTTGGACTAAAAGCGCTGTGACTTTATTCCACTTGCCTGAGACAGACTTTTTTTATTATATTACTGCAGGGAAACCTTATGAAGTTGGAGGACTCCATGACCTGTAATTGATGATGTTTCCTGTAATTTTGTCCTTCATGTTTAGTTTGACAGGGTTTATTTGTCATGATGTGGGAAAAATACGAACTTCTAACTTCTTTTTATCTAAGTGAACTCTATCAACATTGCGTTTATTGTTTGCACAACTGCTACCTGGTAACAGATATTAGGACAAAATATCTAGGAGTAAAATATATTCCCAATGTGATTTACTTTTTCTTTAATGAAATTGAGTGAGGGGCAGCTTTGTCTCCTGTGTACTAAAAGGAAAAAGTAGTTTTGACACAGATTTGGTGTAGTTTACCGTGTAGTTTACCTACATGAGAACACAACCAAAAATTAAGATAATAGGTTTCACAAAGAAAATCTATGTTAAAACAACATGCTCAGAATAGTTAAATAAAAATTCTGATAATTAAGTAAGCTATTCATTAAATGTGCTTTGCATGGTGGAAGCTTACAGTCATTGTGCATAAATACTAAGCTATTTTAAAAAGAAAACTGACACTGCAAGTTCTCAGTGGAGCTGATAAAATTGGTGTCAGCTTTTCACATTAAAATTGGATTTTCATTGAATGATTTTTGACTATATGAAAAGTATCTTTTTTAATATTTAATTAAGAAAACAAGAAACAAGTTTCTCAATTACTTGCTAAAATATTTTGCTTTTTATTTACAAGTTATTTTTTCCTACAAAAAAGCTAACTTCTTAAAAATACTTTTGTTTAATTTCTCTGTGGAAAATAAGCCTTTTTTGTGCAAAAGGCCCCCCCCCCCAACAAAATAAGTCTTTTTCCTTCAAAGTGCACATTGTGCTGAAAAGTGAAACAATGTCAAAAATGCTGGGGTGTTACTACAACTGCCCCACTGCTCCCTCAAAACATTGAGTGATCCTTTGGAGGAGAAAAACTTTTGAATTAAAACTGAGGACTGATGCTCATGAAACTTGTCTGTAGAGTTCTGCCGACTTTGGGCAAATCATTAAAATACCAATCCTGGGAGATGCATCTGAGGGCATTTCGCAGATGCTGGGGCCTGTGCTCTTTGTATTCCAGTTTCTCCGTTTTGAGTGGACCAGCAGCAATCGAGCTACCACCGGCATAACAGGGTGATATGGTTACACAAGCCAGTGAAGACAAAATGATTTCCACTTTTGAACGGACAGAGCCGTGAACTGTAAACTGTTTCTCTAAGCTGTGTTTGTAACACTGGAAGAACCAAAGCCTTTAATAATGAAGACTCTAAGCAGTCCCATTTATTGTAGAAATCCCTGTTTTGCTCATCCAAGTGGCTTTTTTTCAGGCTGCTTCACTTTGAAACACAGCACATCTGAAGGAAAATTGTATCTTGTTTACGAGTACTGCAGCCTGCCAATTACCAGTCCAGTAACAGACAATTCCAGGTAGCAGAGGCTAAGGCATATCTTAACCAATTGGTATTAACTACATGTAGCAGTTGAGAAAAGCTGCCGTTTATTTAAATAATAAAAAAAATATTTCTCTAATGGAAGAGTTTTTATTCTCCACAGTATATATACAATATAAAAAAAAAAATATTGGTGAATTGTGCAGCAGTTTAATTTTAGCTCAAAGAGGATTATATGACCCACACTTTTATTTGATTTTTCACAATGTTTGCTGTGTCATATGGTTAACCTAGTAGGATCTGTTCGCAAACTGTCCTTTTAAAATGTGTGATGTAATATATGTAACTTCTTAAACATCTCAAGTTGTTTGTAATTTAGGCTTTGGAAACATCTCCCCACGCACACAAGGTGGAAAGATATTCTGTATCATCTATGCCTTATTGGGAATTCCTCTGTTTGGTTTTCTGTTGGCTGGTGTTGGAGATCAACTAGGGACAATCTTTGGAAAAGGAATTGCCAAAGTAGAAGATACCTTTGTTGTGAGTATGCTGACTGCCTCGTTTGTTCTTCGTGCTGCTCGTTGTTCTGAAGTTAACAATTGAAATGGAAAGCCTGAAAAACAGGGTATAGCTCATCATTGTAACCAGATGTCAAGCAAAAGGTAGGAAGAACTTTGCAGTCTGAATGTGTTACTGAACATTGTTAATTGGGGATTGGATGAAACCCAACATTTTCTACAATAATTGCGGTTGGGAAGAGGAACAATATCCAAAACATTTTATTTTTGCTTTGCCCTTATACCCCTGAGCTTGCTGTGATGTTTACCTTTAAAGGTTGTCATATAGATTGTGGTGGGAAATCACTGACTCAGAGAGATGGAAGAGTGGAGCTGTAGGGGTAACGTGTGGAAATTATTGCTGCTGCTTTGAGTTGATTCACAGAAAGCCTTTGGTGCCTGAGCCTAAAATCACAAGTCTTAAAATCTCTACTCAGATGCTATCATACCAGAGGAAATGCTTACAGTCTGTAGGCATCTACATTTCCAGATTTACGGGTCTGTAGGTGACTAAAGCTTTGTGCATTCACCAAAGCAGGACAGCCTAGATGGTACAGAGCCTGTTGGTGCTTCCCTGACATTGTACTCCCCTTTGTGGTCTCCTCACTAGGCTGTAGGGTGTTCTACTGTTTAAGGTATTTTCAGCCTCTTCAGCTGAACTGCTTCGCACAGCCTAGATGTTCAAGCCTTTCATTTTCTTTGGCTACCGATGTTCAATTATTAATGCAAAGTGGCACAGCTTCAGTAGAGGAAGAGACCTATCAAACAGACTAGAAGGTTGTACAGGTATTGGTAAAGTTCAGCCACAGCCAGTTCTTAGCAATCAAATGCTTTGAATTCTAGCAGAGGAACTTAATTTACTTAACTTAGTCTCTGTTTCACACACAGAAAAGTTTTAAGGTTGTATTTTACTAATGCAGTTATTAAATGTATTTAGCGAGATTTTTGAAGCATAGAATAAATGGCATAATGAAACTTTTAATAAAATTAATTCTTTAGGTGTTTTACTAAACTTTAATAAAATGTTGTAGGTTTAACTATTACCTAACGTTCAAAGCAGGCATGAAACACTATTTGTCTTTTGATATGTAGAATATGTCATATCCAGTGAATACTTAGTAAGCAGCCTTACTTTGTAGCTGTTTGCATTAGCACTGCAAGTGTTAGAAGGATTGTTTTTCTGCAACAAGCCCTAAATCTTTTCTATATAGGAAGGGTCTGCCATGGCTTTATTTTTGAAGCAAAGCAAACTGGGGCTGTGCTGAGTAGTCATATGCAATAGGTAAATACAAGCTTGAAAGCTTTTTAAGAAAAGGCAGGTATTTTTGACTTTGAAAGATCAGTTCAAGTCCGGACAAGTTACTGGTGAATAACAACCATTTCTATTGAGATTTGCCTAGAAAAGGCAAGAACATTCCATGAGAACATTTTTTTTATCCTTTCTATTTTTTAACACTGAATTTTATTTTTTGCTTAAAAGTACAAAAGATTTGAGACCATTTTGTGTGTTTCTTAGCCTGCTGCTCATAGGGATAATGGTTTTACTTTTTCCGTAATGGATGTATCCCTACAAGAATGCCCCAACGTAAAAAGCAGCATCTTGCCCTGTTTTGCAAATCTCTGAATGAAAACACTGATCTATATGTTGCAGTCTGGAACATTCCCTTGTTCTGTTTACTCGTTCTCCAAAAGAAGAACTGGGAGACGCTGATGGGTCAGAGCAGGGAATTTCATGTTGCCATAACCGAAACTACTACTGTGATTTGGGTTACAAAAGCTGGACCTCGGTCATGCTGACTGTAAAACATAGTTTCCATTGGCACTAAACTTAAATACAAGAAAACATGTATCGTGAACAATCTGATTTAATTTTTGGTCTCCTTTTGTGAAAGTTTTCAGTTTTGTGCAATCCCTTGCTTACTTTAAGTTGAACCAACATGCTTTGGATGGATGGAAAACTGTACTGAGAGGGAAATTGTCAAACTGGCAGGGCATGTCAAATGGGACTTTGCAGTGGTCTGTTCTAGCTTTGGTACTGTTAAATTTTATTAATAGTTTACACAACAGATAAAGGACTTCATTAAATCTACAGATTATCTCACGATTGGGAGAACTAAAAGTTGGAGGACAGAATTAGAATTCAAAATGATCTTAAAAATTTTGAGAAGCAGTCTGAATATATAGGATTCAATTCAAGAAGAACAAATTCAAAGTACTCTTTGAAGGAATAATAAAATATGCAATAACATGTCAGAAAACAGTTGTCTAGGTGAATTTTGTAGAAATGTTCTGAGGACTCCAGGGGCTCATAAGATAACATGAGTTAATGTCATACTGCTGTGAAAAAGCATACATCATAGTTAGAAGTGTAAATAGGAGTGTAAATAAATATAGAAAGCATAAGAAAGGATCCTTCCATTCAGTTTTGTGATATTTTTTTATATCTTGTTTTGAGTATGACACCTAATGAAACATGGATTAGTTGGTTGGAGCCAAGGGATAGCAATGAGAATGGATGGGTGAAGAAAGACTGAAAGAAATGAATTTATTTGGTCTAAAGAATATATGACTGAAAGAAAACTCCTGTAAAAATTTGCTGGAAAGAGCAAAGTAGCAATTTCTTTGTTTGCCTTGTGTAAGACCATAAATAATAGACTTAAACTGAAGGAGATGAGAGGTATGTTAAGCATTAGGAAAACTTTCTGACGACAAGAACAGTTAAGCATGATCACATATTGCCTGGCCAGTAACGTATCTGCAGTGGCTTAGTTGGGTTGTTTTTGTCTTGGGGCAGGTTTGGAAAAGGTGGTGTCTCCCTTCCAGCTCTATTTTCTGTGGTTCTGTTTAGCCAGTTACTTGATTAGAGAGAACTGTATGGTTAAAATTCACCTTTTTTATTCAGTTATTTGTGGATGCACAAAAGTAGAGACATCGCAGGTGCAAGCACTACTTGAAGCTCACTGAAATATCTAGCCCCCACTGAAAACTTTAGCATGATCAGCAGTTAATGTTAATGAATGCTACACATGCCACTCACCCAGATCACAAACCTGGCAGCAATGAAGAGTCCAGCCCTGCTCTGCGTTTCCTGCTAGCAAATGTTTCCTAGGGTAGTCACGTTTGCTTTGAAAACCCTTTCAAAATAAAACTCTGCTTTGATTTTCCTGTTTGTTTGAGAATTATAATGCACTGTCCTCTTGAGCAACGTAGTGCTCACTGGGGGTGATAGGTGCTTATGTACAGTGGCACAGTTTTATTAACGATGGGTTTCCTCTCTTTCCCCTTCCCTTTCCAGAAATGGAATGTGAGTCAGACAAAGATTCGCATAATTTCAACAATAATATTCATACTGTTTGGCTGCGTGCTGTTTGTTGCTCTTCCTGCAGTTATATTCAAGCACATAGAAGGCTGGAGCACACTAGATGCAATTTACTTTGTGGTTATCACTTTAACTACCATTGGATTTGGTGACTATGTTGCAGGTAAGATTTTCTCATAACTCTTTATCTTACAATATTTTGCACAGTGGTATATCATCTGCATTTTTGTATTGTTTTGGGACAGACACTTCGCTGTTGTGGTGCCTCTCTCCCAGTTTTGCCCTTTATTATTCTTATGTCAGTGCACAGGAGGGGGCCTGCCCTCATTTTGGATCATGTGGCAGGCTAGAGACAGGAGGTGGGACAGTGAAATGCATGGTGCCTGTCTCTGCATACTCCATTTTTTTCTTCTCCTGTACTGTTAAAAGATGCTTTACTTAATTTTTAGGTAGAATTTTTTGTTCTTACAGATTGAGTGAAGTGCAAGAATTAATACAGTATCTTAGTCTGCTGAATATATTTTTTTCAGCTGGAGTCGCTTAAAATGTCTCACCCTGTGAAGTTACATGACATAGTTTTTGTGTGCGTCTCTTCCTTTCAAAGTGTTGTTCCAGAGCTCTGTTTCTGCCATTCAGATGCCTCCGTTGGTGTTGGATCCTGCTTCTGTGCTTTCTTTCTTTTGTTTGCTATGTACGCATTTGTCCATGTGTGTTTTGTAATGTAAGGAGAAGGTTTAGCACAACCCATAGATAACGTGTCCAACTTTTATGGTTCTATTAACCCAGATTGGATTGGGTTGCAAATAACTGTGACAAACTGAGCTAAAAAAAAGCTTGGGCCAGTTCTCTGCATCAGCTTCTTTCTTGAAAAGGTGCTAGAGGTGTTAGACCACTTCTCAGAATAGGATTAAGTATATGTTGTCTGTGTTGAGGAAGTGTGTTAGTCCGAGTCAGTGATGTGTTGAGGTGAGGATTAGAAATTCCAAGCTTTGTGCTCTGAGTCTGAGACTTGCTTTCTTCAGCCTGATCTCATGCTTCTCCTGATGCAGCACCATCATCTCTCTTTCATGAGATGCCTCTCTCCCACCCCTGAACTCTGTGCAAGGCAGAGGTAGCTGAGAAAGGTAGCCGAGAAGAACAGCAGTGCTGGGCTGCTGTCAGTGAGCTACACTGCCGGAGAGAAGCGTTTCTAGCAGACATCCACATGGTGTGGGCTCCTCCCGTGTCCCGTCTGTAGCCACGGCTGTTGCATGAGTCCAAGTGCACCAAGGTGAGGGTCTCACGTTGGGTAGCTCCTCCTAGTGACTTGCAGGCCTGCCTGAAGTTTGCCTTGATGGCAGGAATGTGACTGGTCTTGTTGCTGGCAAAAGTTTTTTTCAGGTTGGTGAGGTCCCACAGAGACCTCTGAAGTGTCTGAACTGTTTGGCATATTCATAAATGATCTGGGTAAAATGGGGGGAAATTTAGTTAGTGTTGAAGATACTAAGTTATGTAAGCTGTTTAAAAAATGAAGGCCACGTGAGAAGTTGACAAAGATTCTTATAAATTATAGAATGGAGCTTAAGATGGCAAAATAAATTTATTTGGACTTTTACATAGTTTTTTGTGATGTCTCCATATGTCTTTTGAATGTGTCTCACTGATTTCTCTCTTTCCCTTTTCCTTTCCCATATTGTTTTTCTTATTTCCATTTTGTCTTCAGGAATTTGTGATTCTGGTTAGATTCTAACTAGCACCAAATAAAAAATTTATGCTGTTTCCAAGCCAAGAGTCTGGGTGTTTTAGACTTTGGTTCCTGAGGGGTACGTGTATGTCAGGGAATAAAAATAATAGTGTATAAAGGCCTGGTTATATTTACTGTAAAGCATTGTGTGAAATGGCCCACTTGGCTCTAACTAGAACACTGAGTACATTCATCATTACTCTCATTATAAATTTCCATGGATTTTTCTATTTGTAGACCACTTGATATCATAATTTGTTCCTACCTCATGTCTGTTTTTTAATTTTCAGGAAACACTATCATAATTTGTTCCTACCTCATGTCTGTTTTTTAATTTTACCAGGAAACACTTTCTCTTTCTACAGAATGTCCTTGAATTACATTGTTCTATAGCTTATGGCCTTTTATGGTTCACTTCATATATATATTTTTATTTTAAAGTTCCACTGTAAATGCGTGATGTCAAAATGTCATGAATGTTTTCTATTTTCTTTTAGAGTAACACGCACAAGACTTGTATTTGTACTGTAACATGTTATTGACTTAAAGTTTCAGTGTGTGGGAATTGGATTTGTACTTGCAGAGATGATGCTCTAGAGAACAGGGTTAGATGACTATCTATCTCCATCATAACTGGGAGGTTAACATTGCCACTGGACTGTATTTTGTCAGAGATGAAGTTGACAATATTATCATCTTTGTGTGGACTAACGTACGCAGTTTATGGCAGATGACTTGAAGGATTTTTCAAAAAGGTCCATTTGTTGTCTTGTCGTTCCAGTACATAATTGCCTAGTTAAATAAAAATTCTGAAAAATAGGTAAGGTATTCATTGACTGTGCTTTGCATTGTGGAAGCTTACAGTCATCGGTGTGCATATATACTAAGCTATTTGAAGAAAACTGACATTGCAAGTTCTCAATAGAGCTGATTAAATTTGTCTTAAGGGCTAGGCTTCCGTATTAATTTTGAGGAAGTATGCAGAACCTTTTGCACGCTAACAAATTAGTAACTTGTCTTTCTGATTTTTTGGTTTGCTTGTTTTTCTTTTAGGTAAATCATAACTACCATGCAGGCACTAAGAGCCATTAATATTTTTGTGGTAGGCTTCATCTAGAACACTCTTTCCTTGAAGTTTAGGAAAACTGAGTGCCATAAACAGAGGCAAAACAAGCATGCAGAGTTAAGGCATGTAATGCTGTATAAGGCTGTAGGGGAAGTTGTCATGATATAATACGGGTGTTGCATCTGAAATTGTGGCTCCAGAGCATGCTGTTCTTGGTTCTGGTTTGTCACGGTGAGGCATGCAGCAGGCAGAATGACACTTCAGTCCACTTAGTGCCTAGATGGCAATGCATTTAGGAAAAAACCTCACACTGGCATTAATTTATTCCTTTTTCTGATTTTTTTCCCTGGCCAGAAAGGCATGTTTCTTAAATAACACGTAGAGTGAAAATTACCTTCTTCCACTCAGAATTACAGTCAAATCTAAAGCAGAGTGGTGGGCAGTGATACTCAATTTGCAACTATAGTGGAGTGAACTCTTTTAGCAATAAAAATAAAACTGGCAATTCTTGTAGCGTATTGGAGGTCCATGGGATATTTCATGATTGTGTCAGTTTTGGCTCATAAAGTTCCCTCAAAACCCCCAAATTCCTAAATATTTGGAAGTTTTCAAATATTCTGGTAATTTTTTTCTGGGAACTGTCATCCCAGAGGAAAAAACATAAGTTCGCAAGACCTGCGTACAAATGTCATGGTTGTGATAACGTGTATTGGGGTTAAAAGAAACATTTCTTACAGTATCTGTCATTTTTCACTAACACGGAACTTGCTGCTTCCTGGCACCACTGCAGGTAAGAGCTGAGGAGAAGCCCTGAAGAACTTTTAGGAGGTAAAGGAGAGAGTATTTCTGAATAGCTGTACCAAAAGGGAGCCAACAGAAGAACTTGGGATTCAGGAACGTAATGGTGTTAAAGGCTGTAGTGCAGGTTGTCATATTAGAAATTCTTGTGGAGTTCTCCAGAATTTTTCTACAAGTTTCTTCTCATTTGTAATGGAGACCAAATACTCTGTTCCCAGAAACTGGAATGCCAAAACATCCCCTTTTGTACTCAGAATCTAGGTTGCTATTTGGAGCCTATGGAAATTTCAGCTGCAGTTTCCACCAGCAAGAGAAGCCTTAAGGCAAACATAAAAGACTGATCACTCAAGGTACATGCAAGGAGGGAAAAGATGAAGAGTCCTTGTAGTGCATGTTCAAGAAAATATGTGAACAGTATTCCAAAAAACAAACTTGGTGTTTCTCTGTCTTATGAAATGGTTTGATTTTCTAATTTTTGGAGTGGTTGATTTTTTTTAAATTTCTGTAGGGAAATAAGTAATTTTTTGTAATTGAAGAAAGTTTATTGTTGTAGCTTTTCACAAAAAAAAGGAAGTCAGAAACTGTACTACAGTCTGCACTGGCTTACGAAAATCAGGACATGGTCAAACATCCCTTTTCTTGTTTTCAAGAGAAACCATTGACTTCAATATGACAGAAGAAAATCCAGCCAATATTATGAATATTCTGTGAAAGAGAAAAGAAAGATCTGTTCATGTCAAATGTGTCATTTTTTAGTATAATGAAAGATATTATTGGGTACTAAAGTTAGCACTGAGGTACACATATATATGTATAACATGACAATATCTTGTTCGTATGTGCAGATAAATCCTCTAACTGCAGCACAGATTGGAAGGTATAGTCAAATATTTCTAAGGGAGTTAATCTAACAGGTTTCAAATCTAAATTAGATGAGATGTCCAAAACTTGACTGAATTAAGTAGAGGTCAGAGATATAAAGAGCACATCAGTAGTCTGTTTCACCGCGGGGCGTAATGATGATAGAAGGTTACGCTGCAATCAGTCCAATTCAGCAGATCACAGAATTTTGCAAGTCTCACTTTAAAAAAGTATTCTAACTTTTTTGTTTTGGTTTGGTTTCTTTTTGTTTCTTTTTGTTGGTTTTTTCCTTGTTTGAGCTCTGATTTTTAGCTTATTGCTTCTTCACTGTCTTGGTCTGTAATTGAATTTGGTGTATTGCCACTGTAATACAGATATCTGGGTCTGCACTGTATTGCTTGGCCTGAGACCCAGTTTGTAGAGTACTGAGAAATTTTAGTCTCATTTAATGTCACCGAACTGGAATGCTTCACCTGGTGGTCATAGCAGCCCAGTTGATCTGCTTTCACTATATGATATTACTTACCCGGCAGAAAGACCTCTGCTTTTCCATGTCTCTGCATAAGCTAGCCTTTCTCCGTCCCTTTTTGCAGTCCTCGGAGGTAATTCCTTTCAAGCTGCAGGGATGAACCTCTCTGGTTCTTTGGAGTGGGACAAATGATGTTTCTGTGACCAGGTTTGTCACAACGGGGATGGTGGACAGCTACTTGTTATTCTGCAATTAAAACTGTGTTTGGATTTAATCACATTTCTATACCCAGAATAACTTGTACTGCTGACAAAAAATAATAAGACATTTCCTGGTTTGAAGGGCCAGCTTTTGAATAACCCATAAATTTGGGCTGGTATGGAATTAAGATACTCAGTGCCAATAGCACTTTCTATTCTCTGCTTCTACTTTTGAAACAAAAATGCAAACAAAACCGGACAACTTAAGAGAAATAATTGCATGTTTCTATTTTGAGTCAGTTAGCTGTAGAAAGAATGGGGAAAAGAGTGGCAACTATAAAGAAATTTATTTACTTAAAATGTACTTGGTTTATGTAAATAAATAAATAAATATACGTATATTTGAAAGCCTGATCCCTCACCTGAGAACCAGAATCTGTCCTAATGCACCCCTGAAATCTTCTCTAATGCCAACCTTCACTAAAACACAGAGCTTTTCACCTCAGTAAGGAATATATGTTTGGGCCGTGAAACAACCTATGCCTTCCAAATTGTTGAAAATAGCAAATAATTTAAAAGTTGTTTGGCAGATGTAAGAATGGTGGCAGCAGCAATACAATAGCCTGTGATGAAGATGGATGGAAAAGCTCCTTGATTTCTCATAGATTTCAAGGGACTTTGGATCAAATCTTTACCACAAAACATCTCTGCAAGAAACTGTGGCTGCTCTTGGTAAAAGATTATGGCGGTGAAACTTAAAGAGTAAGCGCACTCCAGTTAGGAGATACATTTCTTCTTTATTGTGGTTGTAACCTATTCCAGGTAGAGGTCAAACGAAGTTGGAAAAAAGATTTGTCCCTTGGCCCACAAAATTGGTTTTGCCAAACAAACAACAAAATTCAGCTTCTGCCTTCTCAGCATTTTGCTTCCTAAAGGGCTGTATAAAATAATCTGCTTTGCAAAAGAAAGATGGTTGCATTATTAAATAAAAATTACGCTATGAAGAATCCATGCGAATGTATCATGTTGATATGCTTTTTACAATGTTACCAGTAAAATCATTAGATGAATTAGCTCATATACTTCAGTACAAATACATTTAGCTATACATACTCATACCGAAATACATTCATACCCATTTATGTGAATTGTAAATCAGTAGCTAATGAATTCCATTTACTTTAAATTCAGTACAGTTGACTTTTGATGTTTTCCTACCAGTGAAATCCTATTTAATGACATTCCCAGGTAACCACATTATAGCACTCCGTGATGTTTAAGCATCACAGGAGACGGTAGTTATGTCAGGACAAGCTTCCTTAGGTATGCCTCTCGCTCCCTGGTATTCGATTTAATTGAGACCTCACCCGAGGAGTCCTTGAAATTCAGAAACTCAACAGCTAATAAAGATTTTAGCTGTTAAGCCTTTTCTTAGAGGGTTGTTGACTGTCCGTTTCTAACTTCAGGAAAGCTGAACTCCTTTGGGCGTGGCTAGTTGGAGCCATCTCCTGGCCAGACTGTAAAGAAAACTCTTCATTGAATATGAATGTGTCCTAACTCCTGCCCTGGTAGTTAATCTTGCTGTAAAAAAATCAGGTATCAACTGTGAAGGAAATGCTCCCTGCAGACTGGCAGAGTTAGGTTCCAGTTTCAGTTTACAAACTTAACACACCAAAAATTAGAAACGAGCTGAGTGGATGCTTTCTATGATACTTTCTTGTGCATTGTATGAACAGCTGGAGGAGAAGGTGAACCACTGAACGTGGTTCATTACTAGCAAAGGCATGGTGGTAATCAACCATTTTTTGAATGACAACAAATTTTGGGTGAATCATCCCTAAAATCCTGTTTTACTGGATTGACATGAGCTGGATGATGTTAACAAATTGCTTCGTTTCTGATATTTTGTTTGTCTTGGGCTGTGATGAACTCAACCCTTTGGTGGTTGGCTGTCTTCTGTTCCAGAAGCCCTGTCTTCTACCTCACTTGTGACTGTGCAGGTGTCTAAGTATATCACTCAACCCTTTGGTGGTTGGCTGTCTTCTGTTCCAGACAGAGCCCTGTCTTCTACCTCACTTTTGACTGTGCAGGTGTCGAAGTATATCCATTTTTGCAATGTGGATTCATCTCTTGGATAGTTGAGTAAACCACTCCAGCTCAAGGGATTTTATTGATGAAAAGGCTTATTGACATGACAATAACAAAATTTCTGTCTGAGGGTTTCCATACAAAGATAGCCATCAGTAAAATTCTTTGTTATTTGCATGTGATCTCTGATGATTAGATAATAACAGCTAGGAAAAAACATTACTCTTCATGAGAGTTAATCTTGTTATTGTAACAAGGTGCTTGATATTTTGGGGTCAATTTTCCTTTGACTGTTTCGGTACAGGATGCAGATACATAAAGCAATGTATTATGTACCCGTGCAGACTACTTTAATGTGCCTGAACAGGTTTTACTGTAAGGTCTCTTCAATTGTGGGCGGATACGCACATCAAACTTCTACTTGCAGCAACCCAAGCTAGGAGCCTGGTTTTATTTGTCATAACACAGCTGAATTGCAAGTCTAAGGCTTCTGTTTTATTGTACTGCAAGATGTGAAATGTGAGTTATTTTGTGTTGTCAAGAGCTCTGGATGAACATAACTTTATTTCCACACAAAAAAAGGCATCTGTCCTCTATAGCTGTATTGTACCTGAAAGCTCCATTACAGACATCTCTGAAATTTATCCTTTTTTACTTTAACACTGGAAGGAAGGAAGTGACTGGTGCTTATGGCAGTGGGATTCAAAAAAGCTGCCTTCAGCTGACATCTATTTTATCTACCTTTTTTGAGTATGACCAGTTCAGCTCAAGTCCCTGCACCCTGGTTTCCTCCTCTGCAAAATAGAGATGATGATGTTTGCCTACCCAACAGGGACACTTGTTAATGCGGGTGGTATTCTTCTTTACTAGGGCTAAAGGATTCATGTAAGTACTGAGATGTATTTCAAAGTCCTTGCAAAATCAGATTTCTCAGGATCTGAATGCATTACGTTTTCCAGAGCAATACTTAAAATTTGGTACAGCATTGTTATTTGGAGCAAGTGGGAAGTCCTTTCATTCAAGCTGTCCTCAATGACCTCTACCTTAAATAATGATATATCAGAAGTTCAATCAGTTTGTCTGTGTTCATTTTTTAATTGTTATGAATGATTAGCAATCATTGTCTAAAATTTGCATACTCCAAACTGTGTTTTCGAGAGTGGATGAATTTAGATCATCATTTATTCAAGTTCAACAAAAATTTTTGCTATGAATTTTTGCATGGGTAAGGAAATAGAATAAGTTGTAAGAAATATAACTGGTTCTTATTTTAGGAAAAGAATTAATTTAAAAACAGTTTTGCACCTATAACTATTGAGTCTGCTTTAATTTTAACTGTATTATTTTTCAGGGGGATCAGATATTGAGTACCTAGACTTTTATAAGCCGGTGGTGTGGTTCTGGATCCTCGTTGGGCTTGCTTACTTTGCAGCTGTCCTCAGCATGATTGGAGACTGGCTAAGAGTCATATCAAAAAAGACAAAGGAAGAGGTAAGAACATTTTGAAAGGGGAAGAAATACTACTTTTTAAAAACCTTGATTAGAAGTCAGGTGAGCTCATAGCTGCTTTTGCTCTTAGGGCATAGGTCAAAGCTGTTTATGTATGAAGTATATGCTGCAGCTCAAACTGCAGCAAACTTTGCAGCAGTCTAGTCAAACAGTGATTTTTACATGGCTGTCTATAAAATTAGATTAAATGTATTATTAAATTCAGTGTATGTGCACAATTACACTTCACTTACAGGAAAAAATTCTCTAAAAGGATTATTCTAGACAGTAGAATGTAGTCCTTAATTTTTGAGGCAAAAATCATTCTGCTTTGATTGTTTCTATATGGGATGCAGGTATGTAAAGAAAAATACTAAATCACTAATTGGTTATATTCAAGATACCTTTGATCATTTTCTAGTGTGAGAGAATAAACGTTTCATATCATGCAAGGTATTGAAATGAATTATTTAAATACACCTGGGTGTATTTTACCATAATATTTTCAGCGGCATGCCTAGTTATTTGTAGTCAGGCACATGGCTTTCAGTTCAAATATATTTTTACTTGTAAATGTGTATTTATCATTACAATGATGCTACAACATTTTACGTTAAATTTTGTTGTTTAAGAAAATGTCCTGGTTTTGAAAATGTTAGAGGATAAATAAAATTTCCTTTGATTGCGGCTAGCACAGTTCAGGTTTTACTAGAAGTTAGAGAAATAAATTAATTTTGTTTTAAGCAACATATTATTTCCCTCTAATTTAACTTCAGTTCCTCTGCACGCATCCATTCATTTGTGTTACTCAAATATAAAAACTCTAATTTTTTTTTTGATGGAATGAATATGTTGGTTACTGTGCAGTGGCCTACTACTTATATTGTTTTAAATTGTTTTCCTAGCTGTAGGGCACGGCATCAATGCCTAGATGTAATCCTGGCAATCCTTGAGTTCCCTGTCGTGGTTTAACCTCAGTTGGCAACTAAGCACCATGCAGCCGCTCGCTCACTCCCCCCACCCCCACCCCCAGTGGGATGGGGAGAGAATTGGAAGAGCACAAGTGAGAAAAACTCGTGGGTTGAGATAAAAACAGTTTAATAATTGAAATAAAATGATAATAATAATAATAATAATACACAAAGCAAGTGATGCACAGTACAATTGCTCACCACCTGCCGACCGATGCCCAGCCAGTCCCCGAGCAGCGGCCCCCCCGGCCAGCTTTCCCCAGTTTATGTACTGAGCATGACGTCACATGGTATGGAATGTCCCTTTGGCCAGTTTGGCTGTGCCCCCTCCCAGCTTCTTGTGCACCTCCAGCCTTCTCAGTCGGTAGAGCATGGAAAACTGAAAAGTCCTTGGCTAGTGTAAACATTACCTAGCAACAACTAAAACATCGGTGCGTTATCAACTTTGTTCTCATCCTAAATCCAAAACACTGTACCAGCTACTAGGAAGGAAATTAACTCTATCCCTGCCGAAACCAGGACATTCCCGAAGTCCTTGCTATAAAGGGTAGCTTACTCCTATATACCTTCACTCATTACAGACCTTCAGGGTCCCTGCTGCTTTCTGACCAGAAGGCAGCAGTGATGGTGACGGCAGGCAGGAGGATGTGAGCTGGGGGCTTGGGCAGGATTAAGCCCACTTTGTGAGGATGTGGGCTGGGCAGCCCTTTTTCATTGCCCTTGCTATGCTCGTAGCTCTTTATAGTTCGAGACAGCATTGTGGCAGGTCTGTTGTAAGTACACTTTTACCAGACATTTCATAAACACTTAGCTCTGAAGCAGAGGACAATATTTATTTGATCAGTTTCATTTAGAGAGTATCATCTTTTGTGCCTGCGCTGTAGATTTGAAAGGATATTTATAACTTTCCCTACACAATGAGCTTTCCCAGTGTCCTTCAGAGATACAGAGCAGCAGGTATCACGTAAGTGTTCCCATGTGCAAGTTCAACAGTTTGCAGGATCACCACTTTGTTTTGTGGAAGAGCACTGAGGGCATCTTGAACACCCAACCTGCATGATTTACACTGGCTGCAGGGAAACCAATAGATCACCTCAAGTGCCATTAACCTGCATGTTTTTTCTTCGTTATTTTGAACTTCAGAGTTAGGTCGGTCTAGCCCATTTTTCCCTCTGCACTAGGAAGAAGTAAGAGCTGGGCAAGCACATGCGGTGTTTCCCCTGTGCACTCTCCTAGTGTTTAACCGTCCTCAACTTGGGGCATTGCCTAAACTGCATTTAGTTTCCCTGGGTTACTTGTTTCTGGATCCTTGAAAAAATGTGATATGACTGAGACACTATGACTTGGGACTATGCAAAAATACCTTGTTCAGGCTTGGTTTTGCTGCATTTCCTCAGACACTGGTGACACAGTTTAGTTCTGCACACTACTTCCTAGAATTCATCTGGTCTTTAATCTCACTTTTCTCATACTCTTCTTTCTTATCCAGACCGTAAGATCCCTGGATAAGATGCTATCTTGACTATATAATTGTACATAGCATACTGAGGGTTTAATCTTGTTTAGTGTGTCTCATTATCCATATTATTATAATGAAGATACTATATTAAGACTGAATTTTATAGTATCTTGTTTTTATTTTATACTGAAGCTATTTCAATATAGACTAACTTTGGAAAAGATTTAAAGAAACATGAATTGAACTTACTCACTCATGGATTCCTTTAAAACATTAAATACATTCCTATTTTTATCAAGTAAAACTCCATTTGCCAGGTTATGCAGCACAGCGCTATGCCAAACTTTCTTTTCTCAGGCACCAGGAATATATGCCTATTTCATCTTTCCATTCTTTCTCACCTTTGTAGTCTAAACAAGCATATTCATTTTGTCTACGGAAAGGAAAACCTCATTCTTCAGATAGATCCAAATTCTCTTGGCTGATGCAGGTATTTTGGATTTTGCTGTATACAAGTGTCTCGTTTGTTAGGTTAGATTAAAGACAGACATAACATAACTGGTACCATTTGTTCAATTAATCATATCTCTGATGTTCAGAAATCTCCCCCCCACTTCTTCACCCATTGCTCAGGCATGTCTGAGAATTCGTAACGGAAAGAAAATGTTTTAGCAGTTTAAAAATACTACAGTTTTAAAAATGACGGAGCTCAGTTTGAGAACTGAATTATGGCATAGCACAAGTTGTGTGCTAGTTAGAAAAGACGAAAAATTATTTCTGTATTCTATCCTAATGATACTTTGTAGGAAGAAAGTTATATAATTATATTGCATTTTGTTATAAGATTGGCTGCGTTTGAACAGAAGCGTTGCACTAAAATTTACCTTACAGGTAGCATTTTATGATAAAAACTGCTGCTTTTAGCTCATCCTTACTATCTGCCTAGGAAAACTTGAGTGAAGAAGCTGAGGGAGTTTAGTGGAAATGTAGTCATCAAGTCTCCTCTGTGCTAGCAGAAGCCAGAGGAGACTGAATTTCTTGTATTGTCTGTTTTTTCAGTTAAACCTAAGTTTACGATGGTCTGTTCCAGCTTCTATGGATGCAGATTATAGCGGACGAACCTATCTGGAGTTCAAATAGCAGAAATGAGTGCAATGGAAAATCCTAGTTCTAAGTATGTTTTTTAACTGTCTTTTAAGGAAACATTCTGTCAGTCCTTGGGGAAATAGCTCATTATACCTAAAGGTAGCCTTTGAAATTAGAAACAATGTTATATACTGAAATCTACTGAGAGACAGAGGCTATGATAAAATCTATAGGACAGTAATTAATGCACTCTGAAAACTGAAACAGTTTAATATATTTCCTAGGAAACATAAGACAACGAAAATCTTCCTTCACGAAACTTACTCACTATGGGTATCAACACCTACAAGTAAACAAGATTTTGTGTAGGATTTGTCATACCTTTAATGAAAAAAATATTAGTAGCCTACCATATTTTAGACACAGGAGGGAACAGATCACTCAATAGCGATCGGTTGTGTTGGTTTCAGCGGTCTAAGACCAAGGGCTGATAGCAGCCAAGTCTAGTGAATTGTACCAGAGTCCAGGATGAAGACGGGCGGGGTTGCAAGTGTTGGAAAGCCCCTCTCAACAACCAAAACTACGTATCAGCCGAGGTATTTGATATCTCTTTTGATAGGCAGCCGTAATAATCCTTTTGCCTTTCCCTGTAGTCTAAAGTAAAAAATAGTTTATCATAGCATATTTAGGGTGTATATTATGGAAGGAAACCTCCATATTCCAGGAAATGGGCATGCTGATAATGGATATCGCCTAATATCTATAGTCCTGTTCACATTTTTCTTAATGCAGTTGCATTGTTCTTAAAAGCAGTTTACGTAAGACTTTGCGGTAATAATGCATTTCACTGTTTCAACAAAATAAAACATCTGTTTTTATTCAGGATACTACCGGGAAAGTTTGTCATATGCAAGTGGAACTGAGACAAAAAAATCTGATCAGATATGCACTGATCCACAGTAATGCTGTATTTTGATATTAAAATCCGGATAACCAGAATGTCTGTCAGTTGCTCAGGTGGCTTTTGTCTCCTGAAACACTCTTGAGAGTTTTGAATGCATCAAGTGGGGAGGGAAGTGAAAGACAAGTAGAGAGAGAAGTGGGAGTTTTAGAAGGATAGATCTGCTGCTGGAAGCAGTTCATACAGTAAGATAGATGAAGTGTCAGAAAGTCACTGGAACATGCTGTGTGCTGTAATCTTAAGTAGGTGATCTGTCTCTGAAGTTCAGCTTCAGCTGTACTAGCTTGCCTTAAACTCCCTCCTCTTCATTATTCTCTATACTCTGATTACTCAGAGCACTTTTAAAGTCTTCTGATTTTAGTCTCTTTGAAAGGTAAAATTTCAGCAGGATTTTTTTCCTTGTCATATTTGTCTTTTACTTCAGTATGCAGCAGCTTCTGAATTTCAGCGTTTCCAGCAAAAATGCCTACCCAACCAAGAATCTTAGTCATTTGGGCTATAAATTTTAAATTCCTGTTTTTAAAATTAAGTGCTTATGTCCCTTGGCCTCACGACATTCTCTTTATTAAGCTCTAGTCCTGACTCCATTCAAGTCAATGAAGGTGGGATTCATCTCCAGTGTAGATATCAACATCTGACCTAGTCATCTACATTCCTTTTTGTTGTGGTTTACCCCCAGCCGGCAACTAAGCACCACACAGCCACTTGCTCACTCCCCCCCTGGTGGGATGGGGGAGAGAATTG
>NW_008795317.1:340791-439419 GCF_000699145.1 Aptenodytes forsteri | reverse complement strand
TTCCCCCAGCTTTATATGCTGAGCATGACATCATATGGTGTGCAATATCCCTTGGGTCAGTTGGGGTCAGCTGTCCCAGCTGTGTCCCCTCCCAACTTCTTGTGCACCCCCAGCCTGCTCACTGGTGCGGTAGTGTGAGGAGGAGAAAAGGCCTTGACTCTGTGTAAGCACTGCTCAGCAACAACGAAAACATCCCTGTGTTATCAACACTGTTTTCAGCACAAATCCAAAACATAGCCTCATACTAGCTAGTATGGAGAAAATTAACTCTACCCCAGCCAAAACCAGGACACCTTTATAGTCAGTGGAAGGAAATGAGTGTTTCTAGCGTGATCCATTTGAATTTTTTGAGGCATCTACCATATGAGATGAATTGCATCCTGGAAGAGCCTGTTCTCTTCACTGTATATCAAGAGTCCAGGTGACTGCCTCATGTTAGACAGTTTGGACAAGTGATTTTTCATGCTGTGTGTCTTTCTTTTGAGTTGAACAATATGGATCCAGCTTTAAAGACCAAGCCTAAAATTTCATGAGAAATAGCACATTCACTTCTTGTGGAAATTCAAGAGGCAACTGTTATCGTTGATATTTATAAACAAATTAAACAAATTTGACTCATCTGAATCATCATTCAGTTTAATCTTCTTGGCACCAGTAGCAGAGTTGTCACTCATGTCTGTCAAAACAGAATTAGGCTTGTCATGATGATGCCATGAAGATTATTGCAATCCCTATAATATTTGTAGTCTTTTCATTTTACCACCTTCAGGCTAAAGGTGCTCACCCAATTTAAGGGTCCCAGCCTAAAAAGAACTTGAAGCCACCTCTCATATCCCCTGCGGAGGGACCCTAAATGTAGGCTGTATGCATGAAAAGATGAAAAAATGAGTGGACTCAAGTGAGGAAGTTTTGCAAGGTTTTAGTGAGTTGAACTGGCATACCAGGCAAACACATAGGCCTCAGAGGCTGTTCAGTGAGGGTGTGCAACCAAGGAGGAGGAAGGAGAAGTTCTTTCAGTGGCCATGAGCTCTTAACCTGGCTCCCGCTGTTTTAAGAAACAACATCTGTTCACTTAGAAATGACGATGATAAGAATAATTCTTCAGCCTGGTGATCAGAGGCTTTTTACAAAAGTGTGAGCCAATTGCTGATCCGTTGTGCATTGTTTTAAGTGAGACGGATCAGCTTCTGTTGAAAAAAACAATTGTTTGGGCTTCTCCTTTTCTTACAAAAAATTAAAAAACCAATTACAGTAGTTTTAAGAATTGTATATCCACAAGTTCAATGGGTAGGTCAGACTAACTTGATGGAAGTCCGTTCCTAGAAAGCACTGAATCGGAAATATTTGTGGGAGACAGTCATGGTGTGGAAGAAATTGCATGTGAAGTCCTTTTGCAAGGCAATGATTAATAGGGGTGATACATTTCCTAAGATGTACAAGCAGGGGATCATTGAATTTCTGTAGGAAAGTGGTGTTACTGCTGCAGATGTCATTAAAAGGTGTATTACCATAAACCAGTCCCTAGATCTGTGGTCTAAAATTCAGAAGGAATGCAGAGAGCTACAAAAATGGCAAAAGAGCTGTCTGAAGAGAAGTCCCCCTAGCATTAAGAGTTTTTTCCAGTCCATCCAAGATGTACAGGAAAGTATATTTGAGAAAGAATAGCCACATTCAAAAAGGTGATTGTTTCTAATAATTTATGAGATGTGGAAACATATAAAATCTTTCTACAGTAAATACAGCCATAGGTCTCTGGTCAAATTTGACTAGTGACAGGACAAAAAAACCACCCCAAAATGAAAGATGGGAATACAGTCCCTCCATAATGTCTCTGAGTCTTGGAGATGTATAAAGAGTGGTATTGGTGTAAGGTAGAAATGGCTGACCCGGTTTTGAATGCAATTTGATCTGTTCCCTTCTCAAGAGATTTTAAGTCATCCTGGTGGTGTTCTCGGTCCTGCCCTAGCAACAGTCTGTAATACTGAGTTTCTGTATTGATCAATCTTTTACAAGTACACTGTAGTACTGTGTGCAATAATGAATATGAAAGAACATGTTATTCTGAGAGTCCCAGGAAAACTAATCTGCTGATGGTTTTTGACACTTTTTGGAGATGTCTTTCCTCGTAGCTTTGTGTACTTTGGACATGTGATGCCTGCTTAACTTCAGATTCAACACACACACACAAAGGTAACACCTAGACTGTTATAATTTTGGTGTGGTTTATATTTATATCATTTATGTTTATATCACACCTCAGCTGGGCATATTAAAGCCCGTTAGAGACAGCTGTTTCATTATCGCATATTAAGTACCAGGTTCCGAAGTGATGCTGGTGTGGTGCTGATTACAAGAGACGTGCTGCCTAAATACACTTCCGTGAGCAGCACGGCATGCTGTGCCTGCCGAGGGCAGGGGGGCACTGTTGGCACCTCGCCAGCCAGCCCCTACCCCTGGCCCTGCTCTCCCCAGCGCTCCCCCTTGCCTCACCGTGCCGACTGGACGGTTCAGGGGAGGTGGAAATGCCTCCAGCGCGGGCTGCATGCAACCAGGTAGTGATGGTGGGAGCTATTGAATTTGCAAAAATAAAACTGGAGCGACTGACTTATACTTCATAATAAGAGAAGTTGATTAAAGAGAGCTCAGTTATAGCAGTGGCATTTCTTGGAGTTAATTACCCATGAAGATTCCCTGAATGTACATTATCATGGTTTACATTAGGAAATCTTGATTTTTGGAGACAAGATGTAATCGATCTTTTAGGTTACTGTGACAAATATATCTGTGATTTAACTCTATTGACAGAGTGATATTTAATCTGGAATCTGTTCAGCCCACGTCTTCATGATTAACATTCCTGAAAACTTTACTTTTTTTAAGCTAATCTCAGTGCTTGGATTTTGTTAGGAAGAGACGCCAAAACATGTTAGTAATACTGAATATGTATGTATTTGATAGCTGTCTTGTGGATGAGTCCCCAGACAAAGCCAGTTCAGCACAATACCCTGGCATCTTCAAGAAGTTGTGTTGACAGTGAGGAAACTGCTTCGCAGTCATGGATAAAAAGGACTGAAGAAACTATGGAATACTTCCCTTTACAAGGGATGAGTGCAGTTGTAATACTAGTGTTTAACAACCAAAGTGGAGCTTTAATATTTCACACAAGTATCACTCCAGATATTAACATTAGAAAGTTAAGAAATGAACAGTTTTTACTGGGACTTGACCATGTAGTTACAATAGCCATTCCTTACTCAGTACCAAGTCAAAATTAAAAGTCCTTTTTTTATGTTTTCTTTAGCATATCTTTATAAGCTAAAAAAAGTCGTCCAATGAGTTTATGAAACAGTCGTTGTCTCTTTCCTGTGGGAGAAAGTTGAGACAGTCTTTCAACTGCCTGTGGTTTGGGTTTCATTATGCTTCTAGTATAATTCTTAAAACGTTTGCTATTTCTGGCCACAGCAAAGTCATTGGCTATATAGTGCAGGCCGAGAACACATGCTGTTCTCCTGAATCACCTTAGGCTCAGCTGGTAGAGCTTTATGTAAACCTAAATAGTTTCTTGTGGTTAATACAGGTGGATGTCATTCACTCTAATCAGGTTGAAAGAGGGCTTGGATGGCGCTCTGTCGTAGATGAAACAACTAAATAGAACAGCTGATTTTGCTAGGAAAATGTCAGCATCTTATGTTATCTTTGAAAGTTATTAATAAAGCAGAACATTAGGGACTGAGATAATCAGGGCAATGACTTGTGCACAGTATTGAGACACACACACACATGCAGCTGTATTTGAAGAAGTGTCTGATGGGCAATACTCAATAATAGTTCTGAGGAGGTACTTACCATAGAAGTGTTCATATTTCTGGAAAAAAAAAAAGAGGTAAAACAAAACAAATATGGTGACTGTTAGTATATCTGGTTCTGTTTTTGTAGACATGATTTTTTTTTTTATTTTGTAGGCTACCTGTTTTTATTTTGTTGAATCAGACCATGATAGAGCAGAAGGGCCATTTCTGCATCTGCCATCTGTCACATCTCCACAAAACATATTCTCACAGCTGCCACCATAGATGTTCCTCCACAAAAAAATAATCAAAATTCATGGGCTCTCTGTGTTCCCATTGGAGAATGTGGTTTATTTCATCCAAGGCATCAGATGTGCTCATGGAAGTTATGTGGGTGAAACCAAACAATCATTGCTCACCAGAATGAACTGACAAACATTACTTATTACAGGACTGAATAATCCAGTTTCCAGTGGGAGAGCATTGTTCCCAAAACATTTCTGACCACCATGGATACAAAAATACAGCTATGTAATTTAAATGTTACTCCAGAAGATGACAATTTCACAAAATAGAATCTTTTCCCCTCTAATATTTGCCTGAAAAACAGAGGGACATGTATACCAGTCAGGGGAACCAAAAAAGGGATCACTTACTGCTTCATTTGTGCCATTCACTTTGAAATTAAAGTCTGGTAACTTAAAGACCTGGTGTAGAAGAGTTCTCTGCTACAGAGCTGAGGTCCTGACAGAATGAAGGAACAGAAGATAGTGGTTAAACACCTGGGAAAGCTCAGCATAGGTATCTCACTAGTGCCTGTGGTATTTCTATGTTGCATTTTGTTACTGTTTTCCTTTGCCTTTAAAGACAAGTAAAGCACAGTCTTCTCTAAATACCTGTGCACAAATTAAAGCACGATGGGGCTTGGGTACTTACTAATAATGCTATAATTAGAGAAATACTAAAAGCCAGATAATTGGGATGGGAATTTATTTAGTTGGAGAATAAATGAGATTCTCTTAACATATAGGAAATGCACAGGCTTCAGTAAAAAGTCTGTGAAACTTGTCTTTTTCTCTTCTGCACTCCAGTCTTCTCTAGCCTATAGGCAACTGATGTAGTGAACTTAAATTTGCGGCCAGCAGTAGCTCAGGTGGGAAGAGGTGGTGTATGCTTGTCCAGAACTGCAGGAAAGTGAGATGGCAGATAGACAAACCCTCCTACCCACGCAGGGAATCAACCCCCCTAGCAGCTGCATTGTTAAACCCATCAACCCTCTCCATACCTACATTTTTTTTTAATTTTGTTTTTTAAGTAGGACTTTGAGAACAATTTCTGCAAATGCTGGATGAGTTTCTTGAAAGCTAAGACAAAATGTTATGTACTGTATTCTGCTGCCTGGATAACGTGACATGTACATGCTCTTTCTAGTTTTGTCTCTGAGTAGCATATCATGGAGAGGTTAATTGGGTGTGTTATTTTTAAGTAACAGAAAAAGTACATTGGAGAGGAAAAATGAAGCTGCAAAACTTTGAAGACTGCATTAGGGATAAATGTTAGAAATTATACACTGAGGAACATCTAAAGCGTTAAGAATATCTGTAGGGAAGGCCACTTTTTTTTCTCCGAAAAGGCAGTCAGAAGGATATCTCCAGCTCATCTACTTGCTCTTTAATTCATTTTTTTTGGCTTGCACTAACGTGGCCATTGTAAAATGTATGAGCCCTGTATGCCAAAGGAAACAACGTAGAGTACAGCTATGAAAGGAAAAGCTACACACATTATTTAGAAATATATATTTTCATTTTCTTGCATAGCATATATAAAGTTAATTTTTTTCTTATTTGGTACTTAGTGGTTTAGCTCCTCCCAAGTACATCATAACTTCCATGTCATATATCTGAGTTCCATCCAAGTGGGATATCTTTCTTCCCACTCTGTAAGTAGAAGTAGATTAACTGGCTATACTGTAATGTTGGGATTTTTCAAGAATCTCCCCGAGAGGGAGGAGCAAAACTAAGGCAAAGTTAAGTTAGACAAGTGTATATTCATTTTGGTCTATTTAAGGATGTCCTTAATTAGGCTTGTGGGTTTTTTCTGTTAGACCACAGATGTGGCTTCATTCAAAGTACAGATTACTTATGTAAAGGTTATGGCTACATGGCTTGTGCTGTCCAGACCACACTTAATAGGGTGAGCGGTCTTCCTGCACGGTGGGCAGTTTTGTTTGCATAATTATTTGGGTATCTGTTGTGAGCGGAGTGCCCAGAAAGATCCCCAAACTCCTGACAAGTATAAGGAATTAGAGTAAATGTACTGAAGAATGAAGCAGGTGCTTCAGTATCTTCAAATTTTTTTTTTTTTTTTTATTTTAGCAGTAGCATCCCCTTGGACATACTTACATTCTGGGTTATGCTGTTGGCCTCTATCCAAGTGCAGAGCTCAGCTAGACAGTGGGAAAGCTAAAACATGGTGGCGATGGAAACGAACAGAGAGTTTTGGTCTCGCTAGTGATATTGGCTGAGGGCCAGTTTTAGGTCGTTATTAATTTAGATGGGTTTTCACAGGAATAGGTGAAGGAATGGTTGCTTAATGTCCATGTTTTTTCCTAGTTCTGTCAAATTCAGTATGTCTGTCTTTAAATAATATTGGTGATAACGTATGTGCACAGCCTGGGAACTGTTTGTTCATTCAGGAAGTTCATGCAGTATTTTTTTGATGTACAGTTAAAAACAAACAGACAAACCCCCAAAAAAATCAAAAGTGACTTTAACAGGAATGAGTAGACACACTTCAAAATTGTTCAGAGGCTATTCCTCATTATATCCTAATAGAGTAAATGTGACATTTCCACCACAGGTAGACAGAGACACCTTAACATAGACATTTAGAGACGCTACTGGAGATGACCCATGGTATTTGAGACATCCGCTTGAGAGTGTCAGACATGATGAAGAATGTATGGGATATCCAGGCCCATCTGCAGTGGTAGCTGAAGGCCAGGCAGCCTGTGCTGGGCAAGGAATTGGCTGTTTATTTGATAGAAAAGTATCTAGGTTTTTCATGGTGAATTGTGCTGTGTGGAATATTTAATTGTGTTACCATTACCATATTTCTTGAGAATTCGTCATTGAGACCCTCTTCCCTGGACTCATAAGGCAGTAGGGTATTGCTTCATAAATACCTAATGAAGTTACTAGCTGTTGATGTTCAAAGTACAATGTTAATAGGTTAGAGTTGATACTCCTTCTGAAATATGTCTAACACCTTGCAGTCTAATTTGGATTTTGATGTGGAGGAAGTCAATCCTGGAGCTGGGCTAGGGACTGTGTCCTCGTTACTGGTGGCATCTCTATTCCCCAAAGGTTAGGAGTGAGCAGCATCACCAGATTAGTGTTGCTTATTGTATGGCTGAGTCAGGTGCTATCACGGTGACATGTTTTTCCTATTACTTTTGAAACATTTTGTGTCATTCAGTCTTATGTAAAATCCTTAGTTGTCAATAATTTCTGTGACTAAGAGGCCTTGTCCTCGTGTCACATTGCCCCAACTATGACAGCTGCAGAGTCTACAGAGCTGTGTGCTCTAATGAAGCAAGAGAATTGGAGAAAAGTAAACAATTGTTACAGTAGGTAGGTATGTGAAGATTTTTTTTTTGAGCAGCATAGGCAAGTGGCATTTCAATCACTTTGCATAAGACATTTTGTGGCTGTCAGGCCCCAGATGAAGAGGAGCTGTAATGCAGTATGATAAAATGTCATACCCTAAGGACAGAAAGAACCTGAACATATACAGAAATGTCCCTATGGATAAAGGAGGGATCAAATTATAAGAGCAAGTTGCTTATGAACACTGGCAGTTAAAAACTGCACATTTCTTTTCCTATAACCTTTTGTGCCTAAGTCCGTAAGTGCTATGGAATTAAGAGCTTCATTCTGAAGGGATAACATTTTTGAGTGCATTTCAGTTCACACAAAAGCTAGGGGCTGAAAGCAATAATTTGGGGCATGCATAGTTCACACAGCACTGAACTTCTAGTTTCTCATGCTCTGCAATTACCTCTGTTTTACTACTAATGCATTTCAATTCTGCTTAGCAATAGCACTGCATTTTTCAATTTTTTTCTATGATTTTAATATAAAACTGAAATTGTACCAAACAGCTTCATAGCTCTGGTCTATGGGAAGATAGGATTGATTCCACCATGTTCATGTTCCACATCACCTTAATTGGAACATGAGCCCATCTCCAAAAGCATATTTAATGATGTTCTTCAGCTGGCTGCATAAACTTGCTTTCCAAAAGAAATCTAATTAGAATTTAGTAATCAGATTTCCTAACAACTACAATTTTAAAATTCTCCTGAATAACTTACATGCACAAGAGTTAAAATATAGCAGCTTGCCTTGTGCAAGACAGGTCCATCATCAGCATGCGGTGAGGTGGGCTGGCAAGGAAATTCTGAGCCTATCCTAGGGGTTACATAGAGTTGCTTTCGTGAGAAGCATGGCCAGCTGTTTTTTCTTTGCTGGAAAAACGTGAGAGAAGTGGGAACTGAAACTACTGGTAAAAGGAAGGTTAAAAGGCATATGGGGAGACAGTTCAAGATGGTTGTAGCTTCCAGTAGGTTGCCAAGACACAATTTTAAAGCCACCAGTCTGATAACATCCCTTGAATGTGACCATATGCAATGCCAGAGATGTGTGTCTGAGCAATACTGGTCTAGCGAATGCTTACGCAGCTGGTGAGGTGTCCAAATGTGTAGGGTAAAATAGGAACCCGTATACTGGCTCTTTGCTCCCCTGGACAGAAGCATGCTCCAGAATCTGAGCAGCTTGCCTTTAGTAAAGCTTCGGAGAAGGACAAAGCTGCCCCAGGGTATGCACTGATACTGCTTATCATATTTTTATTACTTGTTTACTACAAATAAAAATATTGTAGCAGCTGAAATGTTTCAGCATTACAGATTTCATTATTTTCAGATCTGAAGTGCAGTGTGTCTGATCCTAATTGCACAATTTAAATACTAATAATCATTCAGCTGGGCGAGTCCTCTGTGTATTACAGATAGTAATCCTTGTTTTAGAAAATATACATAATGGGTCCACATTAGTCATCTGTGTAATTCACTGAAGCTGAGACAAATGTAATAAAATGACCCCTGGGTAAAGAGATCTTTTTGTTTTGTTTCTGGAGGGGGGAAGTTTTCCTGAAACCCTGTCACTCCTGGGTGAGCTGATTGTTTTTTACCTTCATTATATTCCTGTTTTCCACTGTGCTGCAAAGCATGAATAAGCCTGTGGTCACTTATCTCTGATGGTTTACCCCCCATATTTCTCTGTTAATTTTTTTTTATTTCTATGCTCACCAAGTCCGAGCTTGCTTGCCAATGATTGAAATTCTGGACTGAGCAGTACCAATTAGACTAATTTATTTAAGTGGGTTAATTCTTCTGAAATGCTTTGCTTTGGAGTTGTATTTATCAGCAGTCTATCTTCTCTGTACTATACCTTCCAACTATTAAACTGCCTACAAAGCAGAGATTTAAAGAGAAACAGTCTATTTCCTTTGCCGTTATAATGAGATAATGTCCTCAAAAGGTGCCTTCTTTAATTACCTATGTAAATTACTTAATATTGCAACAGTGGTTTGGTTGAAATATAAGAGCAAAAATATAAATAGCATATAAGGGCCATAGTTCACCTCAGACTATTATCTGGGTGAGCTGCTCAGTCTACCTCATGCCATATCTGAGGAAGAATAAGGATAACTTGGGATTCTGTGCCAGCAGCTGCCTTCCTCCCCATTCCTCAGCCCTACCCTCAGAGCTTGGGCTCATGGGATGCTCCAGCTTTCCTAGTACTGAAACACTGAAATGGTGGAAAGAAAGCTTAAGGGGAAAAAATTATGGTAGTTTTTAGTGAAAATGGATCAGCCTTTTCCAAGGCTGTCAACATAAGGACATACAAAGTTAGAGCACAGAAACTGAGTGGGCAGCAGGGGATATACATACGTTCGTGAAATGGTGGTGATGGTACAAACTAGTACCTTGCAGCCAACCTGACTGGAGATCTGGGCATAGCAGGGGAAATACCCGCCTCCAGCTGTATGGTAATTGTGCAGCAGCCACGTGCGGCGACTGGCAGACTGCCTTTCCTTTGGCTGTGATCGGTAACAGCTCTCGGAGTTCCACTCTGCAATTGTCTTCGTGCTGCTTTTTAGTATGTCACTTCAGCGGTGTCAGGGTGGTAAGCAGACATGTTGCTGACGTGACTGAAACTGCTGCCGTATTGGTGCTACGTTTGAGCAAGCACAAAAAAGAGAATACAAGCAGCTGACATTTTCCTTCAAAAAAGCTTTTCTGTCTAAATTTAGAAAATTCTTTGCCAAGTCTCCCAGGGATCTTTCCAGAGACAGTAAAAGTGCTCATAAATAACCCTGCACCCTAGTAACAATACACAACACAGCCTGGATTGCTGGGATTTCAGCATCCCCTGACCAGCTGGGTACTGTGCAGCTGTCAGGGCTCTGCAGCTTCCCCATATTGTTGACTGCCTATAACTAAAGAAAACTTAGTGGAAAAGATTTTTATTGTGTTTTTTAGAATAATTTCTTCTTGTTTAGCTGCTATCAATAAAAGAGTGAGTCTGCAGCATGAGAAATCTCTGCCAGCAGCAGCAGCTCTTTGCCGGCCCAAAGCCGCATTGCTCTCCCACGAGGCTCTTGAGCCTAAACAGTGTCTAAAGTCCTCGGCCCCATAATGCTTCTTTTTTTTTTCCTCATTTTTGCCACAGGTAGGGGAATTCAGAGCCCATGCTGCGGAGTGGACAGCCAACGTCACCGCAGAGTTCAAAGAAACTCGAAGGCGCCTGAGCGTGGAGATCTATGACAAGTTCCAGCGGGCTACCTCTATCAAAAGGAAGCTCTCCGCAGAACTCGCCGTCAACCACAATCAAGACCTGACTCCCTGCAAGAGAACCCTGTCAGTCAACCATCTCACCAGTGAGAAGGACATCTTGCCAGCTCTAACAAAGACGGACAGCATTTACATGAATGGTTTGACACCACACTGTGCAGCAGAAGAGATAGCTGTTATTGAAAACATTAAGTAGCTGTGACTTTGGATCCCAGTCCTTGAGAAGCTCTTGGCTTAGACTAGCCATATATCTTTTTTCTCCACCCTGTCGATGATCAATGCTAATAGCATTTTATATGTGTGCATGAGTTCCACAGAAACTACAGTCCAGATTTACCATCGCATCTCTTCAAAGACACAAAGATGAATGGCACTCCTGTTATCGAAAGATGCTGGAACAAGCAACGTCTTCTGCCTTTATCTGCCCAGACTGTTTTTCACTTCTCCTAATGTGCCATATGGCCTCAAGAATGAATCACACTTGTTTATGGTAACAATGTAGCTTTGAGGGATCAGTCCTTAAAATTTCAGGGTCTACCTTACTGAGCCTAGGAATGGACCATTTCTGGACTACAACACACTTGTAAATGGCAAGAAATTCTTATGCAGCCTTTTACCTAAGAAATTTTTGTCAGTGCCTTATCTTTTGAAGAACCAGAACCTCTACAGTTCCTGTATGGTTTTTTGTTTGTTTGTTTTTTTGCATGAGAAGTGTATTTCATTTGAGCTTTCATTCTTCTTGAAACGATGGTGTTTTAAAGGTGTCTGTCGTGAAGATACCAACCAGCATGAATGAATGCCAAAACTCCACAATCATCAAATTTAAAGGCACTGCAGTTTCAAAAGTTGCAAACATGTCCCCCAGAAGCATTTTGTTTTACTCAGGTCCAGCTGATACTTGTTCACACTGACTTGTAGAATTTGCAGACCCTCTTCGGGTCTTAATTTTTTCAAGCAGTGTTCAGCAGTTGTTTTTTTTCTCTGCGTCAGATGTACCAAAAAATCTGCAGCTTATCTGTCACTAAATTATTTGGTAGATGACAAGAGCAAATAAAAATTACTATTTTGAGGAGAGGCAGGAGAGGCTTTTAATTGCTGTATTCTAATAACCACATCCAGAAAACAATGCAGAAAAATACAGCGATTTCTAATAAGCATATACCTTCTGCCAGATATTTGCTCTGTGAAAAGGATTCTTAACTTCCTCTTTAAGTCAAGTCACACCAGACGCCATATGATATTTTACCCAGGAATCCTGCTGGAGTGCTTTCCTGAATGTCACGCTGTACAGTGGCTGCCTGTGCCGGAGCTGTGACTAACGTGGGAATGCAATTGAAACTGGTATCACTGTGACTTTCTACATTTCAAATAGAGATGGCTCTGAATATAAGTGCAGGCATGAAGAAGAGCTGATAAATAGCACAATCTGAATACGGATGATTGTTCAGACAGGATAGGCTGACGAGAAGCAGATCTAAACCAGACTATGGGTTTTCTTTATTGGTCTTAAGAAAACACATTAACTTTAATTTTCTATCTTCTGTTTTGCTTATAGGTGTACATGAGATTCAGAAGAAATGCAGGATGGAATGGATAATTTTGCATTTTTTTTCTTATGTTAGTCTATTGTAACCTGGCTGTACATAAAATGAATAGAACAGGCCTTAAAGAATAATTTAGGCTCTGTGTAAATTAAAAAAGAATGGGACTTTGCTGATTGGGCATGATTCAAGTGGCAAATCTTACAGCATCTCTGACCATTAGATAACATGCAAGATATGAATGTTAATGTTTTTTGGATGCTTAGCTTGTTTTCTAATCTATATAAGTTAATATGTAAATTCAGTCAATTCAGTGTAAATATCAGTCAATTAACATTTACAGAGAGTACGCTTTTAAAACTAAGGAAGTTCCATGACACAGCACCGAGCAATGCTCTTACAACAAAGACCCTTGTCTCCCCAGCACAGTGTTCTGAATGTCCACATGGCGAGGGTTCATCTTGCCATGTATAAACTGTGAATTGTAATGAAAAATAAAGTTTTTAATTAAAATAAGCTTCTCTGAATCTCCTGCTTGCTACAACTGGAATGCTAAGAAATAATTTGTGAAACTGATTTTTGTGCTTTCATTGGTTACGGAGTATAGCAGTTTGCCACCTGCTCTAATTTAAGCTGGTTTAGCAATAAAGGCTTGACTTACCCAGCACGGAAATTAATTTTTTTTCTTGATATTAAAAATAATGCTCTTTGGTTGCTGTGCCCTAAGTTGTGTTTCTTGCCGTTTTGTTTCAAAAACTTGGCAGGCCGGAGTTTCTTTTGTCGTGTGGTACAGAGCTGATGGTAATTGCTGCGTCTTTGCACTGAGGGAGGTGTGGGGAGCTCTGACCTGCTGCCCTGCCAGTTCTCCCGTGCTGGTGGTAACCTTCTGCAAAGCGTGTGAACAAGCAGCTCTAAGGGCAGTAGCCTTTTCACGCCAGAGCAGTCATTTCTGCAGTGAATATTTTACAATGGACTCTTTAATTAGGTCTTGGCCAAGGGAACGACAGCCCGCAACTGTGTGGTGGTACGTGACGAGGACTGTTTCCTTACATTGTTCCAATCTGATTTGGGTGGGATGTGTCTCAGTGCCTTTTGGATCCGATTTTCGGAAAGGGGCTGGTAATGTTTAAAGGTTTATTGTCTTTGACACTCAGTGATGTGATACCTTCGTTTAAACCCTTGGGTCATTCTAACCAGTTTGTTTCCATTTACCGACCTATGGAAGTGAGTGTCTATGTGGTTTCTTTAATTTTAAAGAAACTTTTGGTCATCTCGGGATCTGCTGAAAAGAGTACATTGTTTTGATATCCTGTGACAATGTTTGAGATATTAGTATGGATATTAGTTAAATCCATTCAGCATTTATTTACTTTGACTTTGTGTGTGATCTATGGGAAATAACCCCTGTTAATGTATATATAAAAGATATTGTTTCTTTTTTCACTTTTGTAACAGATCTAAATTGTCCTACCTTATCAAAATAGATTAGACTAGATTTGCCTGTTTGGAAGGCATTTTCAAATCCTTTATTTGTAAATTTAATAACTGAAGAAGAAGAAAAGATGCAACAAACCAGATGGTATAAGTAGGTAGAGTTACCATGATCCAAATGTGTCTAGTACCATTAATGTTATTCTTTTTCTCCCTCTCCACATACAGTGATAGATCACAAATGCTGTGGATGGCTAAGTGAATTTATAAAACCTAATGAACTCCATAAAGGTTTTTGTTTTTATTCCTGTAAGAGCAGACTTTTGTATTAAAAACCTGTGTCTGTCTTGCCTCTGGAAATCTTGCATAGCTCACTTTTCCCTTCCAAATATGGAGCTGCAAAAGCATGAATTAGCACTTAATGAAATTCCATTTGTAACCTCCTTCCTCTAACACACACACACGGAGACACTTCCAGACCGTTAGGATACTTGCTACTTAAGCAAGTTTGTGAAAATGGTACTTCACTTTGGTAGAGGGTTGTTTTCTCTTGTACTGCCAAACAAATACCATAAAAAAAGACATTGGCAAAACATCTGGGATGAGAGACAAGTTCTAGCACATATGGATCTGTAAAGGCACATGTGCCACCTAACAAAAGAATTTATTTCTCAGTGCTAGAGGAAACATTACATTAATAAAAATTACCTGAAATCTGTTAGAGAAGTAGCTAATCTGTATTGTTTGCTGTTGCCTATGATAATCCTGCCTTTTTTTGCATTCTCTGGGGTACTACATCTGGTAAAGTGTCCAAAGTGTCTGTGTTGGTCAAAGCTGCAATTTTTTAATAGCCCTGCATTGAGTGGCAGGGAGATTGAGTCGCAGAGAATTTGTTCCATGGCCCGTTCTTGCTTGAGTACCGGGGAGGAGCTTGCTTTGGCACCCCCTCTGTGTTTTGTAGCTGCAGGCTGCCTGTCCTCCTTTTCCCAATATCCAGGCAGCCTTGAGGTGGTGCTACTGTCTGAGCTGCGAACAGCCTGGAAGGGTCAAACCCAGAAGCTTGCTGAATCTCATGAACATCCTGGCTGTGCCTTCCTCTCTTCACCTCTTCCTGAAATTTTTTTTGATACAACAGCATGACAGCTGGAGGGTAACATAGAAACCCACAGAAGTGCTAAACCTCTAAAGGGACCACCCTTGAACTGGAATGGACCTTCCTTAGGTCACTAAGCAAACCCGTAAGACCAGGACAGCAGATGGGAGAAAATCTGGTCTGTAAGTTTGTTTTGAGTTCTTGTGCCTCCAGTGTTATTTCTACACCAATGGTCTCTAAACAGGAATACCACATGCCCCGTGGAAGAAGAAATGGAAGGCTGCTTTACTTAGTCAACCCTACATGTTCATCACAAGTCTATATATGTATATAATTTTATTTCCTGGGAAGGAAATTTTCCTGTCAGGGAAACTACATATGGTGTCGAAGTACAGCAGTAATATTTCTAATAAATTGCTGTCATACAGTTATGTGGTAATTATCTTTTCTTTCCTACCTTGCAGTACTATTTGAAAGGAACGGATTTTATATATTAAGAAAAATATACATTTTACATGAATTTGTCAGAGTTAAAGTAATTATTTTGTCATAGAAACATGAATAAGATTTTTTTGTTTGTGTTGTCCTGCAGATTTAAATGAACAACGTAACCTTACCGCGAACAAAGGCTTCCACTTGGGAAAAATAGAGAAGATGCCGATTTACTGTTATTAGAAATAAAAAGCTGTTGAGCTATACAGAGATACTAAAAATGCTAGCTCTTTTACTTGAATGAGCTTTCTCTGCTTTGCCAAATTGTTATTACAATTGTAAAGAGCCTGTGTGAGAATCGATGTAATAGGTTTATTGTACTTGGAAAACTTGAACATTTCAATTTTAGGCCATTGCTTATCGTGCTTTCACAAACTTTCAGAGGAACATGTTGAATCAAGTTTATAAACAGGTACATTACTTATTGTAGAACAACATCATTTTACCCTTTATACGTAACAGCTGATACAGTAGCTTATACAGCTTTTTCTTCTGGACCCCGATATATTTGTGCCTTCAATATGTATTGACATTTTTGTTGTATAATCTTAAATTGACTAAAAAAGCCACTTTGGCACATTGACTATTGTTTCATGTTAATTTAGTGATTTGACAATATAGCTCAATTTACAATCATGATCTTAGAAAACCAATGGACTTCACAACTTTTTATGAATTATAGCAGTCTATCTACACCAGTGATATAATAAATAATATATTATTTATTGCCTGCTTTAGTTATTTCTGCATGTTTAGCTGGTTAAAGCCACTTTGGCACATTGACTATTGTTTCATGTTAATTTAGTGATTTGACAATATAGCTCAATTTACAATCATGATCTTAGAAAACCAATGGACTTCACAACTTTTTATGAATTATAGCAGTCTATCTACACCGGTGATATAATAAATAATATATTATTTATTGCCTGCTTTAGTTATTTCTGCATGTTTAGTGGGTTTTCTAGTGTAGATGCTGTAGGTAGATAATTACAGAGAAAGCAACTCATCTCTGTAGTTTGTAATTAATACACTATGACCAGGCTTTTGGCATTAGAGTTCTTTGTGACTAAAACTAGGATAATATGTTGTGTTCTGTCTCCACTGTTACTAATTATTAATAGTAGTATTCATTAAACACTCTGGGTGCACTGTTTTTTGTGGGAATGTTACAAGGGTGTTTATATAGACATCTTCAGTGTGACTTCAGCAAATGAATGTCCTCGGTGAGAAACTCCTTAAGAAGGATTTACTTTATTTACTCAGTTGTTAATTCTAGCTAATTCTCAAGACTAGTTGTATGCTGTCAGATCTTTGTCCTCCAGAGAAAGGCATATAATATGCATATAATAGAGATCCTGATGGGAATGTACTATTTGTCATTGGTAATAAATAACAATATTCTCCAGAAAATGAATAGCAGCCTGAAATGACTTCTTAAACAGTAGTTTAGTGATAGCTCCCTTCTTTTTTTTTATTGCACTATTAATTTGATCCTTCAAATTAAACAGGGAGGTCTGAGAAGTTTTCCTGGAGATACATCTTTCACAGTAAGTGTATTTTAGTCCTGTTTGGCTCAGGGGAGACAGAGACTAACTTTGCTGGATGACTAGAAATATTGAATCTATTTGTGAAAAATTCTTTCATGGGAACATGAGAGAATACATTACTATACTGTTGATTCTGACTTTTATACCAGTCACAAATCTGCTCCTGTTTTGTATGGATTTTGCATTTTCTCCAAAGATTATAGTATTCAGTATTCATGCACTCAAGCATGCTAAAGTGATGGAAAGCCGTTCCTAAAGTTTTTTTCCAAGATCATGGTTTTGTCCAAAGTTTCCCTATATTTTCTATCAATTTCCTGACAGTTGAGTGCCAAACCCAACAGGGATATCTGAGTATTAAAGTTAATAGTCTGAAAGGGGCAAATATAGGATGCACTTACAAGGTAGAGTGCATCACTGCAGTGGACAATCCCTAATTCAAGTCCACTAGATCTGGTGTAGACATGATCAATAGAGGCTCTGCTTTAACTAGAACAGCCACACTTAGCATACCCTTCTCTGTAATTTATAGAGCATTTAGAATAATTTGTCACCTTTGCTTGTTCTGTAGCAGAAGAGAGGGAATTTTACAGATTTAAAGGCACCGTATTGCACATTTGGACAGAATAATAGCCCAAGAGTCATAGTCTAGGCCCTTCTGAACTACAGAGCGAAAAGTCACGAAGTCTGAATACTTTTTTAATAGAGAATACCTTAGTGGTTTGTAGCAAAAAGGAGGATAAAAAATTAGGCTCCACTGTCAAAAGTGGAAGTGGGAGTAACATGTAATGTACTATTGTGTGCTTTATAAAGTGGAGGTGGTACAGGCACAAAGACCTTTTCATTTCTCAGTGTCCTTAGAGACTGTCAGAAGAGTCAGAGTGTAGCCTGCATTATATCAGTGTACTCTTGCTCTTTTGCAATGCTTTTGCAAGCTCTGAATGTGCCTCAGCTATAAATGTATTGCACCTTTCTGGGTGCCGGTTAACTGACGATGATGGGATAGCTTGAAAAGGAAGAAACTTTTTCTCTTGCTCGTACTGCACAGGTGGAGTAAGAAGACATGGGTTTGGCATTTGTAGGACAGGAGCAGCCTTTGGGAACAGGCAGTCCACAGCTGAATGCTAGATGAAATTAACTTTTTCCAATATGAAGTCCTTAAAACACTTTAGAGAAAAGGTTTTGAAAAAATGGATTCCTATTTGCTCTATCAAGACCAGAGCAGAGGCTGCAGGGTTTTGGTTTTTTTTTATCACTGCAGCTGCATGCTGCTTTTGAGCTTGGCCTGCCTTTTAATGAGCAAGACTTTAGTACAAAATTAGCACTAGAAGTGGTTTCTACTTGTGTGGACGGAAAATAGAAGAAAACAGTTCTGTGAAAATTAGTAAAGAGAAAATTTCTCTAAATTCTTGCTGCTGGTTGGTGATCTAAACCAGGTTTAGAACTGAAATTAATTTTTATTGTCAGCACAGAAGGGCTGCATTTGCACATCATTTTATCTCTGCTAACTTCAATAAGGTTGTTCCATACTTACTGTCCTTTAACAGACCCTCCTGCTCCAAGAGTAAAGGATTACAATGGAGAATATGTAGAGCCCTTAACTGCAGAGCATACCATAAGCCCTTCGTCCTTTTCATTACAAATCCAAAGCCAGTTTCTCCGTACAGAAAAAGAGAATGCAGAAATGCATAACTAGCTACAAAGATAAGTCAGGGTTTCTTCCTTTCATTCTTTTTTTAATTTCTGTTTATGTCTGTAGGCTATAGTTAAATGACTTCATACATTTTAATGTTTTTTAGTGGCATCTTGCATAAAAAATGTAACTCATTGAAGCAAATTTCTGTGCTGTACGCCTCTGGTTTGCACATTTCTGGTCCTATTAGAAATTAATAAAACAATCTCCAGTGCAGGTGGAAAGGGTTATTTAAGAAAAAATACATAAGAAATGGTAAAGATGGACTAAGCCTCTGATTAGTGTTTTCCCAATTAATATGCCAGAAATTTTGAAAATAATATGTTGCTGTGGAGACTGTGGCATGACATGATGTATGACGGGGACAACATGATCATGTGCAGACCTCCATGGGTTGCCATTTCCTGCAGTGCCTAAGACAGCTGTTGGAACTGCATGCAACCAAAATAAAGCTGTTTTCCTATCTCTTCCAGCTTGTCCGCCTGTCAGTTTGGTAATTTTGCAGCAAAAAGATCTTTGAAGCCAGTTGGAAGAACAGAGAGATGGGGGATACTGACCTGAAAGGATGTGGGGGCAGCTGCGGTGATTACATCAAGTTCTCAAGTGTTTGTTTTCTCCACCTGTGCTATTTGGGAGCTGTGTGAGAGAAGTAGCTTGACAATTGAAGTGCTACCTCATCACTGCAGATATATAGCTTGGGTTTGAAACTAACTGTGAGCCTCCACTAAATCTTACCCTATCTGAGATAAATAAAGTAAAAATGAATTCAAAGTAGCAATGGCAATTCTTGGGATAGTAATTATCTCTGGAGCTTTTGATGGTCAGTCTGTATTTGAGCTATATCTGAAGCATGTGATCCTTAATGCAAATCCAGAGCATTACAAATCAGGGTACCCCAAAGTCAGGTCCTTTACCCCGACTTCGTATTCCTCTGACATCCTACAGATGATAAAAGCCAGAACTAAAACTCATTAGCCTGAAAAATCATTACAGACAAAATCAGTCCAACAGTTCATCAGAATTCCTTCTTCCCTCAGTATTCTCCAGCGATATCCCACCACTATGATGCTGCCACTTTTTTTCTTTTTCTTTTTTTCTTTTTTAAATTTTATTTTACATTTGCTGTGTTGTACAGCAGTTAGGAGTTTGAGAGTTAGATTTATGTACTCTATTCCAGTTTGTGGCTGACTCAGAGAGCAGCAACAAGAACCTCTTTAGTATAGATAACAATTGCATTAGGATATGTCTGTAAAAAGAAAAAAAATATTTTGAACATCTAACATAGAAAGCATTCTGTTTTCTTTTTACTGCTGCAAGTTAGTGCCAGCTCATTCTTCCCCTCATGCTTGAGAAGCTTTCTACAAGTATTTTATCTTATCTCCTTTTCTTCAATCACTCTAAGAAATTCTCTTTTGCTGTGATAAAAAGACGGAGTACTGTTTGGCTACTGTTGTGCTCAGAGCACATTTGTTGTGGTCACTCATTTTGTTCCCATTTTGCTGAAATACTCCACATCTTTCTGTATCCCTGTACTTTCTCTTGTCCTGGGATCGTAACCTTTGGAGACAAGGATCATCTCTTTACTCTCTGCGGTACTCTCTGCTGTGTGCAGTGGGGTTCTCTGTTGGTATTATAGTAATGCAGATTCACGGTGTGATCAAACAGTTGCATTTTTTCACTGGGTTGGATACCAAAATGCCTAATTTCTTTCTTGTGGCAAGGGAAATGAGTCATCTTTAATACCCCAATCATGTAGACTACCAGGAGTTTCTTGTACTCCTTGGTTATCTCGGCCACCGGCAGTTAGTTTATCGCCTCAGATAGCTAGTGAAGTGCAGGGTGATTCTGAAGAAAGGAAAAAATGTTGTGCACAGAAGAAATCTTTTTGAATTGAGATGTTAAAAAACTTCTGTGTGTTTGTGGAATTAGGATGATACTTTAATTCTTAACCAATGCAGTTTACTGGGAATGATTTGTGGCTATGTAATAAATAAATAGGATCACCATAGTGAAAAGTATGGGAACCACAGATAATATGTTAATTTTGTTTGTCATGTTTATTTGAGAGCACTCTAAACATCTGTCAAGTCACTTTGATGACAGGCATGTAAAATCAAAGCCAGAACTTGGGGTCTGGCCTTCTCCCCAGAACAGAACTGATGGCTCACTGAAACTTCATAGTTGTAGGCTGTAAAGCAGTACTCATTAAATGTCACAATTTTTCTAAAAAATAGGCAGCCCTTAGAGTACAGACTCTTGGAAAGTGTATGAAGTGGAATAGACTTTGGACCTACACTTCAAGCTGTAACAATGGTTACCTCCATATTCCCTTTCATGGGAGATGACAGCAATTATTAATTTACTGAAAGCTATGCTGCCAAATCACAGTAAAACACTAGGCGTGAAGCTGCTTTGATAAATGGAGTAGCCAGATTGCTGGAGTGCTTCAGAGGTGCTACTCATGAAAAATCCGAGTCCAGTGGCAGGTACATGAAATGAAAAATACACAAGAGAAAATAGAAAATGAGAGCTTTGCTTTGACTACTGCTACCAAGAATCAAAAGCCCAGGATGCAGTGTCCTGTTATGTCAAATAAACTGTCGCTAAAGGCAACGTAAATAACTCTGCTTCCTATAAGAAGACTATTAAAGGGATGTCCTTCCATCTGGGCAGAATATCAGGCCATAGTCTCATCTCTGTATCTCTTTGACTAACTCTGTCCCCCAGTCTCCTCCTGGAGTAAGGTAAAAGAGGATAGTTTCTACCCAAAGGAGCTGAAGGATTGGACAAGAAAATAGGAATACAATGTTTGCAGAGATAATTTCAATACTGTGTGCCTCTCTAGGCTTCTAAAGTTTGAATGAAGTGTGTTGTTGAAGTGCTTTTCCCACCATTTTTTTGGACCCTGTTCTTAAAATTATGCTTTTGTCTAGTTTCTGAATAGGGGCAACAACAACAACAACAAAGTCTTTTCTTGTCATTTCTTCTCATTTGCTTGCGCAGTTGAACCTCACATATAAATATCACAACTGCTTCTGCTCCAATAACCCACAGGGTAACATTGTGTGTAGAAAAAAGTAGGAGAGCAAGGACATTGCAGGAAAGGATTTGCTTTAAATCAACCAGAAGTCTTAGTTATTTATGCAGTGAGTGGGAGCTTAATACAAGTGCAATTAACTGTAATGATGTTGCTAATATGCCTGAACGTTCATTCATCTTAGCACTTGAAGCTACAAAATCAAGTCACTTTCAGGTCCGTTGGGGGTCTGCAGCCACCTCAGCTCACTGTCAGTGTAGCTGAGTGGCAGAAGGGGAAAAAGCTGCTGTGGGCATCTTACAGCTGATCCTAGGATGACGAGGCGCAGTGAACTAGAGCTGCTTATGGCTGGCTTAAGCTGTGTAACCTGTGCTCCCTTCAGACCTCTTCTGCTGGCCCTTCATTGGAAAGATGTGTCCTTTGTATTGGAGTGACAAGCACTGACTCAAACTGGAAGCAGAATAGTCACATCACTGTGGCACTTCAAGTCACCTAAGCTTTTGGGAGATTTGGAACAGGTTGCCCAGAGAGGTGGTGGATGCCCCATCCCTGGAAACGTTCAAGGTCAGGTTGGACGGGGCTCTGAGCAACCTGATCTGGTTGAAGATGTCCCTGCTCATTGCAGTGGGGTTGGACTAGATGACCTTTAGAGGTCCCTTTCAACCCAAACTGTTCTATGATTCTATGATTTTCTTGGTGTTCAGTAACTTGCCAGCTCAGCAATTTTGCTTTCTGAACAAGTGCTAGTGTGTGTGCTTGACACCGTGTGTGCTGATCTGCATGAAGGTGAGGGAAGAGCTACCTCAACGGTCCCTTTGACGTTCCCTGTTCTGCAGAGCAGCAAAACCTTCTGAAGATGTTTTTTCCACCCAAGGGAGTGCCTGTCCCATCGCTGTCAGTCTCAGTTTATTCCATATGTAGGAGGACAGATAGGCTGACAGATGAGGTTACAACTGGATTTTTTTTGTTGGTTTTTTTTTTAATAAATCAAGCCAGGAAAAAGAAGTGGATGAAGAGAAGGAACTCAGCTTCATCTTCATCCTTCTGCAATGTCACTACTCAGGTTGTCTGAAGATTTTGTCACAGCCTTCTAAGCCACTAGAGGAAAACAAAGGTCATGGTATTGCTTGTCTAAAAGTAAAAAAAAACAAACCAAAACACCAAAAGAACACTTTCTAAGGCAATCTTTAGGCATGTAAGCTCCATAAAGGAAAGGGCACAATATGTCTAAATTTTGCTTTGCAAATCACATGGAGATGACATAAGCACAAGAGATGAGGCTGGAATATCATGTGGTGGGATTGATCCATTTTGTCTTGCCCCATTTTTGAGTGACCTCCACGCAGCTGCATTCTTACTATGAGTAAAAGCGCCTATCAAGTGTTTTTTTTTTCCTTTGGTAAAATACAGAGTTAATTAACATGCATTAGAATAACTTCTAGCCTTCACTTTTATTATATTACAGAACATTTTCCTTCTAATTCATCAGCCCTCAAGTTTAAAAGATCAGGCTTGACATAAAAATATCTGAAATGACAGAAAATGAGAAGAGACAGAGACCTCTGATCAAATGAGGGAATGCTAAGCTTTTCAGCTAACATGAAAGGCTAATTACTGAGGTGATACTTAATAATTGATGCCTTCATTCAGTATAGCTCTGAGATTTAGGTCCAATAAAGAATTTATGTACCTAAAAATAGTCAATACAGAACCTAATTTTCCAGCATTTGGTCCCCAGATAGGGAACCAGAACCCTATGCATGTTACTGGGGCCCTAGAGCAACAAAGCAGCTGAGCAACAAAGCAGCCAAGGAAATTTCTCAGATGATCAGAGAGGGGCTAAGGTTAGTGCCCTCAGCCTGCCCACAATTAGCTAGGCTGGATGTGACTCTGCTAATGATGCAGAAGATGTGGCAGGGGGGCTGAGGAGCAACTGAGCTCTCTTCTGCCATCTGATAGAAAGCACCAGGGTTTGTGAACACATAAGTTGCAGTTTCCTTCAGGTCCCCATTGAATCCTCATGTCTAGATCCAGTTTAAAAAATGGAAACGCTGAAAACAGAGGCAAGTATTATGTTCAAGATTTACCTGAGGATGCTGAGACATGCTTCTTCCTAGTCCTTGATCTAATGTGTTACTGAGGTTTTTTCTTCCTGAAGCACTTAGCAGGACCTTTTAATGTGCAGTCAGAGAAGCCTGAAGTGGCTTTTGCTACTGGCCCTTTTTACACAATAGCTCTTACCCAGCAGCTCTCTGGAGGATTGAATTTCTTTAGCTGGAGAGGATGAGTTCATGCATCCCTGAAGAGCAGCTGAACCGTGGGGCAACAGGTCAGGCTGCCAAGGTAGGACTTTTACTTCTCCTGCCTGAAACTGAAGTGGTGTGTGGTAAATCATGGAGGTGAGGAGACAAAAGCCCTGCAGCTCAGGTGCAAGCTACTTAGTCCTACACAGCTGAGCCCTATTGCTGACCCACTGCCCACATAAAGCAAGGTGATGGAGAGGTAACTGACTGTAGGGGCAGAGGTTAGCAGCCAGTTTGGTGAGTCTCTGGTCTGGGAGAGGTCCCTGGGTACTAGCCTAAGGAGTAAAGCTGCTTCTGAAAAATAGCCTTATTCCAAAAATCCAGAGCTTTTGGACTGAAAGGATTGATCCAAGTCTTCGGGTAAAACACAGTGGTTTTGTGCCCTGCAGCATGATGTGGCTGGGGCCTCATCAGCCTCCACCCCTGGCAGCTGTGGTGGTGGGGATGGTATCAGGTGGTGAGGGTGGTTGTGGTGGTAAGGCCTTTTGGGTCAATTCAGCCTCCACCCCTGGCAGCTGTGGTGGTGAGGATGGTATCAGGTGGTGGGGATGGTATCAGGTGGTGGGGGTGATATCAGGTGGTGGGGGTGGTTGTGGTGGTAAGGCCTTCTGGGTCAATGGGCTGTATGGAGAGCCTGTGCCTGCCCAGGGTAGTGAGCTGTGGTACTAGGCTGAGAATTTGAAACTCCCTTGGACCGTGATTGGTGCATCCAGACAAAGCCTGGTGAGTGGGTTAAACAAAGGGGAAGGGTAGAATGGACACCTGTTCCCACTTTGAGGGGTCATTGAGTTCAGGCCATGTTGGAGAAGGGGGCTGAAGGGCTGTCTTGACTGTTGGTGTTTTACTTTGATATTTCCTTTTTTTCCCCCTTCAAAAATGATGGGTGAGGGTTTGCTGCTGTTTTGCTTTCCACCAAGACTGTCTGGGACTGGAGGGATTGTAGGTCCATGTATGTGGCTGCCAAGTAGAGGGGCTTGTCCAGAGGTGGACTCAATCCAGATGGGGAATCAAGGTTGGGGGTTATACTGTTCCACAGTTGAAGAAACTAATATTTTCTAATACACCATGTTGCTTCTTTTCTCTCAACCTAGAAGTGAGAATTTTGTTAGGTCTGAGGTTGACTTGTACTTGAGCCAAGATAGTATGCCTGCTGTAGAAAATACTATGACTGGTGATGGCAAATCAATATTCTTCCTACAGTTGTGGAATTCCTGGAGAGCTGTAGGAAATGTCCCAATGTTGTTAAGTAAGCAGGATGGTAAGCAATCCAGCAGAGAGAGGGAAATCAAGCAGGAGCAGCATATTAATCAAATGCATAGGAGGAAAGAAAATGTGCTGTGCAAAATCAGACGAGTTGCCTGTTTCACTGCTTCACGTTTTTTATGTTGATAGTTCATTGAAAAGATACTTTATCAAGTTTATGGCTAAAGGTTACTTGATGAATATGGAGTTTTGCCAGATATAACAAAAAGGACAAAGCAATTATCAGTGTGTGCAACTGGCTTTCAGAAGAGGAGTCAAACAAGTCCATGTTTTAGTACAGAAGGAAGGAAACTTGCATGCAAGCTAGCTTTTCTTTAAGTTCCCTTTTTGTCCCTTAGTCTTCTATTCTCTTCTGTCTTTGATCCAAATTCATCTGTATTGATGCAGCACGAAGAATGATACCTAAAAATACATCATTATTCCCGGTCTTATCTTTGTGTTTCTGTTTGCCTGTTTTGTTTTGTGGTTTTTTGGGCTGTTTGTTTGGGGTGTGGTGGGTTTTTTTTTTTTGGTTGGTTGTCTTTTAAATAAAGCAAAGCTTAGGGCTGTCAGGTGAATTTATCTAATTGGGAATTGCTAAATATGGTTTTGAAAGAAGTGGCACTAGGTTTGGGTATATAGCAACAATACTGAAACAATCCAGGGAAGATCATCAAAACCAACCAAAAAATCATGTGACTTTGTGACTCTGCCTCTTAAAAAAACCACAAACAAACAAAAAAAACAACTGCAAGCCTGCCATTTCAGTCCTAATTAACAAATGTGTAGGTTTAGTGTTTAAAACCTCCCCTCAAACAACTGTGTTTTCTTGCTTTGTTCTTCTGTGTTGACTTAGTCACTTGATTTGGTCTTGCACCCCTCTGGAAGAGGCTGTTCTCCCCCCTCTTCTCACTTAAAGCATTCAAGTTCTCACCGTTCATGTTTGCATGAAGGCTCCTGTCCTGGCTTTGAACCGACTGCCTAATGACGATGGCACCAAGCTATGGTAATAGGCCACAGAAAGCCATGTGCAGAGACTACAGGGTCTGGAACTGAGGGCTTTTGGATAGCCACCCAGGGATGTCAGCTGAGGTACTGTGGGTGAATAGAGTTAGACATGTTCTATTTACCCTTTCTGCAGAGAAATGGATTAAAAAGCAAGCATTGCTACGTTCTGGTTTGCATCTACCAGATGTTTGTGTGTTCGATTATAATATCTTCCTTTTTGCGTTCAAGAGGAATAGACACTCCTTCCTCCCTTTATTTTAGCCTGCCTTAGCCTGCTTCCACTCTGGTGCTCTCTTTGTACCAACTACACGGTAATTTGTTGTTGCTTTGGGAGCTGCAAATGCTCCTGTCTAGCCCAAGGCAGATCTCTCCATGAGAGTCTTACTCTGTGCAAAGTAGTCTGCCTGGGCATATGGGTTACTAAGCTTATCCACCTTCATCCCTGGCACAAGCTGAAGTAGCCACGAGTTGTGGACTGCACTTGGAGGGACTGTGAATTGCTTGCGTGTGTTATCAACTGGTTCACTTCAAATTCAGGTCAATGTGCAAAATATTTCTGGGGTCACTTTTTGCTGATTGTCTGACCATGTTCTTATCTCTAGCTGTAGAGATTTGTAAGAAATATTAAATTTGGCATGAACGAAATATGAATTGAAACATGTCTATGAAAGCACTGGAAGAAGCATCAGGCCAAGGGTTAGAAGAATGGCCTGTGCTCAAAACGAAGGATGCTGCTGCCAGGTCACTCTTCCCAGAAGTAAAACTGAGAAATGTGTTTTGTGGCAAGACCACAGCACAGATGACTCCTTGGTGGAAGACCCTGCATCTGAACAACAGGAGGCATATGGCATTCTTTTCCATGTTAGCCCAACAATAAAACAAGCTCCCATCCCCCCAACTCTTCTTTCTTTCTTTTTTTATCCCCTCCCTTCTTTCTTACCAGGAAAACCAATGAACAGCAACTTTTGCTGTTTTTTGTGGCATGGCGCTGTGCTCTCATTCCAGGGCAGATACAAGATGCTTGGCTGCACCACTGAGCTGCTGTCACATGCCAAATCTCTTCTGCATGTCATCAAAGGCTTCTTAAACTAGACTTTTTATCAGCAATATACAACTCTCTTTATTTAAAATTTAACAGTTGTGTATATGCTTCTCCTGTTAATTTTAGAAGATCTGAGTGTTTTTTCTATTGTAGACTTTGGATAGCTCGTCTTGTTCTATAATCCTCCTTCAATAAATGTCTTATTCTTATATATTAGCCTTAATATATAGTCAAACTACTGGCAAACAGGACTTTAAAATTTAATTAAGGTTTAGAAAAGGAGATGCGGAGTTGCGCTCTATAAAGAAATTAAACTGTATGTTAATTCTGTCCTGCAATAAAGACCTGAGGAAACCCCCACCTTCAGCTCTCTGATATCCACAAGGCTGCTTTTCCCCTCCCCGCCCCCATATCAGATAGTTAAATTTTTTTGACTATGTGGTCATATAGAGCTTAGTTGTGGAGTTCAGTGAATTTAATTCCTGCATATTACTTGCATACCCTTATTGACAAATCCTTCAACAGGGTTAGGTTAAACAACAAAACCTGAATTTTGGAAATTGGTGACTGACAGACAATGGCTTTCTTAGCATTGCCTGTTGCTTGGAATCACTGTAGCACTAAAAAGTGGAAGTGTAACAGCAGACAAACACATATGACACATAACATGCTTGCATTGTTTATTTTCAAACTGTGCTGTAGTCTTGATGTTAATGAAGGAAAAAAGAGAGGTGGGTGGAGAACTTGGTTAAGGTTTTACCTTTGTAACACCCGTGCTCTTTTCCATTGACTTTTGATTATTTGTGAGGTTGTTAGCATCTCGGGGGATAAAAATAAACCAGTTCAGGCCAGCCCTGATGAGTGTTAGCACATTAAAGATAAATTATTTTGTCAAGAGGAGAGGACAAAAGAGGAAACACCACCAGCGTAATGGCCATATGGTCTCAATAATAGTACAGCTCCAAAAGGAACTACAGCTGTTTTAAGTGTATCTGCTGTAGGCGAACACTAATGCTAACTAGAAATTAATGTAACTGAACCACTGAAAGAGGGTAATTGTAGTTTAATACGAAAAATGAAACAATATAATAACAGGCCAGGATTTGAAGGAACCATTAGATTTTCAGCAAACAGCCAGTCTCCATAAATGTAACTTTATGTAGTTCTGTTTCTACAAATAGTGAAGAGGGTATTAAAGAATGACATTATTGAAGCTTCCAGTAAACAACATCGTCTTTGGTCTGTTCACTTTCTAAACTATAACCAAATTATTCTTTATTTGTATAACCTAAAGCTTGGCAAAGTTTCATCCAAACCTCAGTGACTTTCAAACTCTGGAGTAATTATCCTATAAACTCACTACAAGTAAAAATAAAAACTGCAAACCTACCCAGTTTGCTGCTGTCCTGGCACGCTGAGTCTGGTATCCAAGTTTTGTTTTTATTAGCTTAGGCAGAAAGGTTGGTAGGAATTAAATGTGAGATCAGTTACGTACTGCATTTCTGGGTGTTGAGAAGTGCTAATAAAATCCATTATGGATTGAGTGGATCAAATGTCATTAGGTGCCAGACATCTTTCACATCTGTGAGCTTTACATCAGGCTTTTGACAATGCCTTTGAGAAATCTATACCTCCATTTGGAGATACCTTTAGGTTAACCAGTACCAGAAGGGGGCTCTCTTGAAAAGAGGCAGTCCGTTTGTATGTGAGTCGTACCTTTATTCACCCGCTTTCCTCAAAATGAAATGGCGTGTGAACACTTGAATGGCATGCTAACTGGAGAAGTAGCGGATCATTTCATCCTACCGCTATAGACTAGATAAAATGAAGCCTAAACTAAGGTTAAAAATGGTCACTTCTTTCTTCACTTAATCTTGATTCTGTTGTTCCTGAAAGATGTGAGAATATATAGATAACCTGGTCATTTTTTTTATGGGGCAAAATCTGGGCTCCACTAAATGTGGTTGGCCTCCAGATCTCATTTATAGCTGCTTTGCCTAGTCAGAGCTAGAAACTTTTGGAGCCAGAAAAGAGAACAACTCTGTTCACGTGATATCCACAGCCAAATCAAGTGACTAAAGAGCCAGTTAAACCTCACTGTGCTCCTTAGTTTTCTTGGAACCATTTTCTAGAAATAATGAAATATTTCTGAATACAGAACTACTGAAATACAGCACACTGATTACAACAGAAATTTAACTGTTGTACTATTTTTATCAAAGCCTTGCTCACCCCTTTTTAAAAATGAAGGGTCATGCAGGAAAAGGAAAGTCTTATAGTACAGCTGTTTTGAAGATGCCAGATATTTCAGGCAAAGGTTTTATACCTCTGAAACAGTCATCAAAATCTCTCTTAATGGTGTGATTGACAGTAAACCCCGTGTCTTCCTTGCTCAGCTGCTTACTGAGCAGCTTTTAACTAAGTACTCCTTTTAACTAAGGAGTTGAACTTAACTGCAGCTGCTTACTGAGCAGCTTTTAACTAAGGAGTTGAACTTAACTAACTTAGGTTAGTTAACTCTTTTAACTAAGAGGAGATCCTCAAGATAGAAAAGACAAAGGCATTGGTGTTCAGGAATAGCAGTACCATTCCATGATTTACTACTGTCTATAGTGCTTTGGAAATGAAAGATTTATTATTATTATTATTATGGATGTTATACTGGGTGCTCAAGATCTGTTGGTGAGGGGAGAAGATGGAGTTGGAATCTACTGGAATTAATAAGCAATGTGGATTTGTTCAAAATTGTTTGTTGTTTCTGTATTTTTTGAGGGGTAGGACAACATGGAAAGCTTCCAGCACTGCTGTCTGTGCTCTTCTTGCCCTCTGGATAAAATGAGGCTTTTCACCTCTCTGACTGTCAGGGTACCAAAACTACGGACATTGTTCAAATCTGCTTTTTCTTTTTTGAATCTTCAACTCACTCTACTAGGGGATGAAAATATAAATGTGTAACTACCTGTTTGATCTGGAAGGTAGCCTGGATATCTGGTAGTAGTGGAATCATGGTCCCAGCGCTTCTGAATGTAACCAGGCTAAAAGTATGCTTAAAATCCTCTCTCTTTGCAAAACCTGAGTTTGTATGAAACAACATTAAAGGTCTTACAATAGAAAATAAATTCTGTTTTCAAACAACACAAAATTAGAAATTTTTTTGTTTCTGTTTTAATGATCACTACTGCTTAGGATGCTTTCACAGTCCTATCTTCAAACTGGCGGTGTCCCAGTCATTCGTAGCAGGATTTAATTTACTGTTGTAGTAGTGAAGACTCTGAGTCATCAGCACCCATCTTGTTTTGCAAAAAGAGGTGTCTTTTTGTAGTTTGGTCTCAGCCAGCCAAACTTGTCTTAGCTGAAAATCATGCTGAAGTGACAATGGGCTTTTGCTGTTGTTGACTGTTTTAGCTTTTACATTTCAGTGATTAATGTCAAGATATTATCCTCTGAACCAGAGAGTTAGAAGTTCAGCTGAGTGTATGTACTTTTCTCTGGAGCATGTATGGCATGTCTGTTTTAATCAAGGATAAAACCCAGAACATACATGGTTCTTTAGAAAGGTTAAGAGAGTTTTCATGCTGGGATTTTTTTCTTTTTGTTGATTTGGGGTATTTTCCCTACCAATTTAAAAAAAAAAAGTTTGGAAAACATATTTCTGTTTCTATTTAAATGGCAATTAATTTGCTGCCTCCTAATGATCATCTCTGACTAAACTCAGGGCCTTTATGTTGATGTCATTGGATTGACTAATTCAGTGTCTGATTCTGCTTTTAATTTAGCTGCAGGGACAAGCAGTACAATTTAAGTTCTATTTTTTATTTTTATATTTATAGTTGGTAATCTTAAAAGCTGGACTCTCCAAGGATATGCAGGGTTTTTCTTCAAGCTTTGGAGTTTAAATTTAATTACTGTGCACATAACTCTTGAGTGGGTATCAACAATTTGATAAGAATGACTTGTTTTTTTCTGTTGGCTTTCATAAGTAGCCAGTAGAATAATTTATATTTGTTTGTTAAAAAATTAGTTTGAGTTCTAGCAGTGTGCCCTGGAGATACATTTCAACCAAAATAGGTATCCTCTCCTTTTTTTTCAAGTAAGAAAACATTCTATTCACCTTGCAAAGAAATCAAATTATTGCAGTCATTTTCGGAGTGGTAGATGATCAAAACCTTCTAGATCAGTGCTATGGAGCCTGGATACAGGATTTAGTTCTTGCTAGAAATCATTTTGAGCAAGTATACTTTTAGCTGCTTGTTTCTGAAAATTTAAGTTTACTTAGTGAAAGTTGCATGTCTTGGAAATTGTATTCTGGATTACTGTTTGTGATACAAAATTAGAAAACAGGTACCTAAAGTCAAACAATCTGCCCATGAGAGATTTCAGAGGAAGGAGAACTGCCTAACATGCAAGTGTCCCACTATGTTAGGAATTGGAGTTCTTTTGACATCTGGGCAACAATTAGACTTCAAAAATCTTTCTCACACTTGCAATATTTCACTTATCCTGCCCTAAAGGCCAGCATACATTACAAAAGCATGAGCCATGACTTGTGTTTCTGCAGATGTGCTCACCAGTTGCATGCTGTAATGATGTGGGGGAAGTCACGTAAAACAACTGCTGTTTCATGGGTTTCCCTAAGGACTTGTGCAGGTTGCACTCTAAATGAAGAGCAAGTTTCCGGTAGCAATAAGCTGTGTATGTTAAGATGGCTAAGGCCATTTGTGTGCTGTGGACCTCATCTAAGGATCTGTGACCTAACATGGGGCTTTCCTTTCAGGTGTGTGTCTGGAGATAGCAGTTTTCCAGCAATTCACTAAGATTAGATCAAGGCTTATCTAACAGTAAATGAGGCTACAATAATAATCTTAAATGGAAGTCCTACTAAAAGGTGACCTTTTGAAGTTTTATTGTGTATTTTGGAGTACAGAATAAAAAAAAAAAGGCTTGTGCTCCTCTTCCTAGGGGGAAGAGAGTCTGAAAGAAAGTGGGGGGAAAATGTTCTTGGAAAGACACTGATGGTTATTGGGCCTGTATTTATTATACCAGGTAGAGTCCCAAACTTTAAAAGTATACAAATATCAAATTTTGTTTCAGATCTAGCTCTAGAGCTTTCTTTGAAATCCAGAACAATTTTCAAAACTACGTGACTGCTTCTAATTAAAGCATTTTTTATGATGGTGCCTAGGTTGCTGCTGATAGTTTTTTGCTAAAGTAGTATTTCTTAAGATACTTCAGTGAAGACCATTTAATCAAGTTAGCTATTTTCCCTGTGGAATAGCCAAAAACCCCTCAAACAGTTTGCTAGCTTAGTTGCTGACAACTCATTTGCAAACTAGTATGCCTAGCTCTTTTGCTAGTAAGCCTTTTGCAGAGTCAACCATAACTTCTGCTATCTGATTAACGTGATCTGAAAAAACTATACAATGATACAAAAGGTATAAATAATGCTGCAGATCTGAGCACATCATCCCTCTCCCTTATTTATACTACCTTGTTCTTTGATAATTAAGGAGAGACTTAATCAAAGGCATTCTGAGCTTGCCCTTCATACCATATGAGCTGTGAATGTGCAACTCAACAGGGTTTCATGGGATTGTTGTCTTCCATATTTTTCAGACCTTTTTTAAAATTTTTCTTGAGGCTTGCTGATATTCAGTCCAGATCAAAACATGAGAATACCACCAGCATAACCCCACACCTTTGCTTGAGGGTAACTAAAACATTTTATTACTTTTCTCTTCTAACCCTGAAACAGAAGAGTGATGGAGGAGGGTTAATTATTTCTGAAAGCTGATTTATTTAGAAAACTTATTTATGGAATTTTCCACCTGCATATCTGAAGAGATTTTACAGATGGTAAAGATGATATCCTTAGGGGTAAAAAGTTAAGGTGCAATTTCAAGCGACCCTCTCAAATATTTTTCCTAGAAAAGAATCCCAAATCATTGTCTTGTTTTTCTGCCATATGCAGTGGTGAAAAGGAAGGTCCCCTGTAGCATAAGGGCTCCAGTTATTCTATCCGAAATTAAATGTTCCCTCCTCAAAGAACAACTATCCATAAGAGAAGATTTTTTTTACCATTCAGTTTCCATTTCTTTTTATAAGCTAAAGAGCATTGTCAGTAGTCACTATACCTGTGTAGCTACTGCCCATCCCAAAAAGCAGAATCAGAGCAGTGGTGACTGTATACTTTGAAATGGCTGATTGGAAACACTCAGTGTTTTGATGGACAAGAATAAGAAACAAGGGATATGTATCTGGGGGAGCATATTTTTTTTTATTATTATTTTTAATTAAAATAGGCAACACTTCTGAAGTGATGATTCCTGAAACAAATGGCTGTAAGAACTGTAGCTTGGAAGTATCCCTGGTTTTCTCTGTGCGGCTTCATTGCCACAATGCTCAGAGGATCTGCACATCTGTAATGCTACAAGTCCATGGTGGTTACCTGTCAGCTATGTCTTTGTTGATGAAAATGCCAATAATAACAACTTCTAAATTGTTTTAAGTAGTACAAAATAAGGGCCTGCATTTTGTGGGCAGAAGACCCCTTCTTCAAAATCTTAGCAACTGAAAATGCTGAGTTTTCAGCTATTCTAGCTATAAAATGTGAGGTTTCTGAGTCTGAACTGCTATGCTCGTACTACACCCCACCTCCCCTGGGGTGGAGCAGGGGAGGGTATGAAGATGCATAAATGTGCTTGGAAAGCTATGAACTAGGTAGAGCTTTCCACAGAACCAGTTTTCCTATCTTTCTTTTTCATTGCACATCTGCATGATAAGTCATGTAGGCATGGTAGAAGTTAATTTAAGTCTGCAAACTGCACAAAAATTTCACTACTCTGGAAATAGCATGTTAAGGTGTTGTGAAGGGCTAGAGCATGCTCAGCTTCATTTTTAGCCTAATGCATGTACAAGCTCTTCAACAAGAAGAACTACGCGTGGTCTCTGTACACTCAGTAAGATTTTTAAACATCGTAGCTGTCAAGGTCCAGCAAGTCTCTACTAATTACCTGCAAACAAATGATTCTCAAAGGTACCTTTAATAGGATCTAGGGAGCCTGCATCCTTGACACAAAATCCATAAAGTGGTTAGGGTTTTACAAAGTCATAACTAACCAAAAGTAGGGTCTTAGGAAAGTTCCCTGACACCTTCCATTATAACAGCTAGGGCTATGCAATTCCATGAGCAACCTGGGCTAGGAGTCTTGTAAAAAGTGTGTATGGTACTAATGACTCTGAAAACAAATTGTTTGAAGAAGTTGAAGTATATTATGCTCTGAGAGGGCGTGTGTGTGTTTTATTTACTTATTTTAGTTAAGCCTCACTTGAGGAAATGGCCAGTATTTTCTCTCCCTGGTAAATTCTCCTTTAAAATAGCAAGCCATGAAGGATCCTGAATGTTTTGCTACACAATGCCACAAAATGAAGAATATCTCACAGTTCTCAATTCAACAAAATGTACAAAAAGGAAAAAAAAAAAAAAAAAGAGCAGCACAGAACCAAGTTGAGTGGGATTAATGATGAGAGTTGTCACTCTGCCTAGGTACAGGAGGTGACAAGTCAATGGGATGTCACTGGGTGACTTCAGGGTGATGATTTTGTGCTCCCCCACTTCTTTCTCTGCTGCTCACCAGAGAAGACAGCAGCAGTGGCTGGTGCTGGGGGTGGGGCAAGGCCTTGCTGCTGAGCTGTGTTGGAGCTATGGCCTTCCAAAAAAGAGACCTGACTTGTTCAGGGCACATCTCATCTTTGAGCAGCACGTAAGGGCGCCGATGGAGAGCAGAGCTCAGTTTCCCACCTTGTATCGAATTGTGCTTCACTCTACAATGATGTGTGAAATGCTGGCTGTGAGCTACTGTTCGAAAGCATCATTGTATCCTGTGTATTTTACATGATATTTAAAATAATAATAGTACATCATAGTAACTGATATATTATTTAAATTGCAAGTTAAAGCAAAGTAACTTCCAAGCAAATACACTATTTCTTCTCAGCTATTAATGCTTGCTGCTAGGAAAATACTTCTTTTTGCATATGTAGAAGGAAAGCATAACTGAATCTAATACTCTCTGGTTGAATGTAGGAAAGGTAATATCTTTTAGCTGAAAGAGATTTGATTACTTGGGGCTACAGTAATAATTAAAAAAAAATCATATGTCCACATTCTTGGCCCTTTTTGAGTCGCATTTTATAGTGGAGGGATGTTTGCAAGGTATTTGCTGTAGACTAGAACATTTAGATATTTCATATGGAGCCTCGGTACACAGTCATTGTATCAACCTTGCTGTTACTCTGATCGTATGGATATGGAGCCTCCCCATCCAGAGACCCAAGCTGGCATGATTGTCATTCATTGTATTAACTTAGGAGTTAAGGCTGCCTGTTCCTCATGGCATTCACGCAGGCTGGCAGAGGTATCAAAATCTGGTCTAACTGAATAAGGACCTTGTAATTTTCCTTTCCACTTCTACAGCTTTTGTTTGGTGGTTTGTTTTTTTTTTTAATCTAAATCTCTTTCTGCTCTTGAAACAACAAACTGACTTAAGTGGAAAAGCATAAAAGTAAAGGCACGGGTGCTTTCTATAGCCCTAAATGTCTGCACACACAACAAGTCATGTTAAGCAGAATGAGGACTGAAGCTGATATTTAAGCTCCCTCACATGTCTCCTCTCCTAAATTAATATTAATCTGTCCAGGGTAAGATTAGAGACCTCTTCTCTGATGTTAGAGCAGTGTTACCAGTCAGGATAACAGTGACTTCAGAAGTAGCTGTTTTGGTTCCTTGGTGTAATTTGTAAATTAGAGGGGGGGGTGTGGGGGGAATAAATAAATAAATTAAAAAAATCCAGCACCTTCTTTCCTAACTGATTTTTCTGATGTGCTAAAAAGATGAGAGGGAAAACATCAAAAACTTCTTTAACTAAGAATAGGGAGAGATTTAGCTTCATCTGAAGGAGCCAGTCAGCAGAGGAAAAAGGTGCAGAATATGTTTGCGAGTTACCCTGACTTTTATAATATTTAGATGTGTGTGATTGCTCTATTGACGTCAGCTGGCAGGGCGGGATGGCATTCTTCCAGAGCACTTGTTTTTTTTCTCATTAGCAAGGAAGAGCTATCAACCTTTTTTCGATATTATGTCTAATTGAAGCTGCAGCTTCTGCACCATGTTTTCATTTCCAGCTACTTGAAAGGATCAAGGACAAACTAAAGGGCCTCCTGTGACTTGCAGAACATTAAAGCTCATAACCTCTGGGACTGATTTTAGAACTTGATAGGGTTTGGTGGTTTTTCTTTTTTTACTCTCCAAATATCTTAATGCTTTACAGAAAAGTGTTTCAGGATCCAAGCTGATGAGCCATGTCTCCTTTTTTTTTTTTTTTTTTTTTTCTTTTTTTTTGCTTTTTTCTGATCAAAGCATCTCGGCATAATCTCTTTGATGTCTCCCTAGCTCTAGCTGTATCATAAGCAGTTTGACAAAGTAAAAAGGAAAAAAGCATTTGTGGGGGAAAAAAAAAAATTATTTCCAAACAAGACAATTTTTCACTCAAGCGACTAAGAAGCGCACAGGGCAAAGGCTTATACAATCAGTGTTGTTTTGATTCTATGCTCAGCTTTCAAGGAATGGAGCACTTAACCACGATTATTATTTTTTTTTTCCCCTCTTTTTTCTTCCTGCTGGCTTTTCTTCTGGAGGCTCTTGTACGCCACCTCTCAGAGCCTCCCCTTGCACTGACCACAGAAAGCCTGCTTATTCCGTCCCAATCGAGACTTAAACAAGCGTGAAGCCTATTGTGAGTGAGAGGAAAATCAGGCCAAGTGTGTTTATATTGCGAGTTGTTAATAACAACAACAGCTCTTGGCTTTTGTGAAGCACATGTCAGGCAAGGAATTCAAAGTGCTTTTAAAGCAGGCATTAATTAAGGTTGACAACCTCCACCCTCTTCCCTTGCCATGAAGTTAGTAATGAGCCAAGAATGTTGATTGGCTTTTAATCTCCCTTCCCAAATGGTGGCCTGCCCCCTGAACAGTGTGGTGGGTGCGCCAGGGCAGGGCAAGGGAGGAGACGGGACCTTTCCATCCACTTGAGGATGGTGCTATCTGCCCCCTCCCCACTGCCTCCCCCTGGAAGCGGCTGCTGGCACCGAAAGTCTTATGCAACCCAAGAAGCAAATTGGCTTTGGGGGAAGGATGTCTGAAGTGTGTTTTGACCTGTCTCTAGAAATGGCTGCTGTTCTTCAAATGTTAGAGCTGGGACTTGCTCAGTTACTCCGTGGCGGGAACAGACAGATTGCTCGCAAGGTAGTTGGGGCACGGTGATATGAACTGTTCCGTTAGGCAGCTGCTCTTCTCTGCTGGATTCCACCATCCTGTCGTTTTGTCTAGTGATAGAAAATCTCCAAGCTGAGCCAAAATTTAAAACAAACCAACCCTTTTGGACGAGAATTGCTTTTTCACTTCTTTCAGCCTTTAGAAACTGATTTCTTCACAGCTTCAGGAGAAAGCAGAGGTAGGCCTGCTCCATCTGTGCACTTACAATAGCAGAATTAAGGCGGTAACTTCTTAAACTGGATCCACTAGCACCAGGTATTTCATGTAACTGCACCCTTAGCACGCTAAGCAGCATTATGCGTAATTCTTATGATGGTAAGAAGTAAAAGTACTTCTGAAGACCATAATAAAGGCAGACTTTGCATTGCATCTAAATGAGAATGAATTTTTAGTGTTCACACTTACATTAATACTTGGCTTTCTTATTAGTTGTAAGGTATCAGTTTTGGCCGATGTTTTCATGGTGTATTGGAATGTACTTGCTAATGCAACAGTGAGAAGTGTTTGGTTAAAAATACTAATAAAGGGGAGCTGAAAACGATTCACGCTATTTACTGTGCCTGCTTGCTGTGACTGCAGAGGGAACTTCGGTCATGCGCACCTGGAGAAAAGTATAGTGGCCACTTTGTCCAAGTTATGTGTTGATGCAGGCACTGTGAATACGATGCTCTAGTCTTGAATACAATACTGGGATGAAGTTATCGGTAGACTTCCATCGACTTCACCAGGCCTTGAACTGGACTGAGATTTCACAAACTAACCTAAGAACTCTTCTTCTCCCTATACACAGATCCAGATGCTTTTATGTGGACCTGAACTTTCCCTTGAGCTGCGTGGGCTAGCTCGACCAGCTGACAAATCCAGCAGAAAACTGTGTGCTGCTTTTGCTAGATCATTTTTCTGCCGAAATTGCAAGCTGAACTGACTTTTGAGTAGGGCCTAGAGAAACTATATTTTGATGCATAAAAAAATAAAGAGAGGAACTACTCATTTGTTTACCTCGTAGAGGGCCCTATGAGGTGTGGTGGCATTTACCAAAGTGTTTTCCGTTTTGTACACTTCCAGTTTTTCCACATTTTCACATTGCTTCTGTTAGACTCCCTCTTCTCTTCTTTACTTACCAGCTGTTCCTTCATATAAATCAGCTTGTTGAAGAATATGTAATTTAAAACCTGTTTTGGAAGCTTGCCCAGTGAAACATCAGCACGCAGAGGGTGTTAAGAGTCTCTGAGCCAGTAGATAATCTTCTGAAAGACCATTTTTCATAGGGGTTAAGTTTTAAACACAAAAGTAAAAGTTACTTTGTAAGAAGTAGCTAAAAATATTCGCCTAGACAGAAATACAAATCTCTGGATTAATTGTCTTAAATCCTTTGGTAGGAAGTCTTACTGAATTGAGAAAATCTGTGAAGTGTGGTATGGGAATGTAAAATATGCTAAATTAGATTTCACCTTAGTCAAGAAGTTCTCTGCTAAATAGCCTTGTAAAGATTTTGACTGGAGCAGTCAGCCACAGCAGAAATGCCTCCTTTTTTGTTTGTTTTTCTTTTTTCTGTGCCATGCGCATAAACAATAATATGCTACAATTCCTAGCTCAAACTCCAGAATCTGATTTTTCTATCTCTACTCGCCTCATCTAACTCGGAGGGCATCTGAATAATACCAAGGTTATAATTGATAGACTTAGTCTCTCTACCTTTAAATGACACAGAAATATCCATCTTTAGATCCAAAAGGTCTTTTAAAGTATCTTTTAACAGTCTAATGTAAAATTATTGCTATATAAGCTTCCAGATTAATTCAGATCTTATAATATGGCAATTATTTTAACATATTTATATATACTATATAAATATAACATATTTATAAATACTATACAGGGGAGTAGTTGCTTTGCTACTTTTTTTCTTGTTAATCTTCCATGTAGCTAAGGATCCCAACCACGGCTTATAAATTAACGGTTTCCTTGGGGAAAGGAAAATATAGTGTTCAATGGTATGGACATTAGCTCACTGTTTTATTAAAGTTAATGTAAATTGAAAAGGAAACTGAACTAATCAGAGCTAGATTTGACAAAACTAGACTGACATAAAGAGCTAATACTTCAACACCCTCCCTCAAAACAACAACAACAAAAAGACTTGTTGCTATTAAGTGATGTATTTTTAACATAGCTGAGCATGTCCTGGCCATCTCTTATAATAGTGTTCATGTTGCTTTTTTTTTTTTTTTGGGGTTTTTGTACTTACAAAGGGAGCAGACTCATCATCTGTTTTGTCCTGCATCCTGCCCCTATGATGGGCCATCAGTTCTTACTTCAAAGGAGAGTATTCCAATATAGGAGAGATTTTTTTGTTCTGTATGAGTCTTTTTCCTGACCTTTAAAATCATTATAATCTGTAGCCATCCTGAGGCTTCAAGTTCTAAGCTTTTGTAGCTATGACTGTTATACCTTTAGGTAGAAACAGTTGATTTCTTCTACTGCAACTGAATTATAGATGTAATATTTGTGTAAACATTTTCTTATTATTAATTATCTGAATTGCCACAATGCCTATATAAACCAGTTATGGACCAGCTCTTTACTGTCTTAGGAGCTTTGTAAACATAGAATAAAGAGATTTTTCTGTGCCCCAGAGAGTTTAATATCCATATAAAAGTCTTAAGGCAGCAGATGCTGATTGACAGATAGAAGTCACTGAATAGAGGCAGCAATGAGATGGATTTTTATTTGCATGATATGGAGTCATACCAACATATCTGAGGCTTAACCTCTACCAAGTGTATCGCAGTTTATAGTTTGAGTTTTAAGGAGCAGCAAGGGAACTGAAGGAAGATCACTGAGGTAACTTTGTGGGTATTGACGAGGAATTCCTTTCCAGCACAAGTGGCAGCATGGGAAAAAGCAAAGAACCATATTGCAACAGAAAGAGGAGGAGGGAATAGGGGAGGTAACTTCAAGTCCATCAGTACAGATGAGTTACTGGAAAAAGATGTGAGAGAGTATGATGTGAGAGGACTGGTGATGTGGAACAGCATTAAGTGGTGCTTGGAGAGAGGGAGCACTTCAATATGATTTCCACTTACAGTTTAATAATAGTTAGAGGCAAAAATGCAGAGACAAACACTCCAAACAGAAATTATGTTGGCAAAATGAGGTTACCTTCTGTGTTTGCTTTTGTACCTCAGAGTACGTTGTCACACCAACTGATAGCTAATTTGCAACCCACTGGTTTGGCAAAATCAATGTCCCAGTTGGGCAGCTCAGCCCATGAAACGCATGTTAGATATGCCTTAAAGCCATAATTTCAGACATATTTATTATGGTCTTCTATAATGAATATATAGGTGGTCTACATAGACAAATAGTTTTAAGTAATATGACTCAGCACAGCCCAGCGTGTCTGTAAGGGGCATATTTTGACTTGAAGGAGTAACTTTTCAACTTAACATGTAGCAGTGTTGGTTTTTTTTTTTCCTCAAGTAGGAAAAATATCAAACTCTCTCTCACCTTTGGGAGAGGGGCAAAACCAGGATTCGGAAAAGACCAATTAAAATACACAAAGGAGTCGCTTATGAACAGTGTGGGAATATAATGACTTGATTAAGGAAGGCGTGATGCTTAGAGCAGACTTTCACTGACTTGATTTATTTCCATGCAGTTCTTCCCTCCAATGAAACTTAAGAGTGCAACTGGCTACTCTGAAGCTACTCTGTTAAGCATTCTCCCCATTTCATATTTCCTATGTGTGGCACCTGAGAAATCTGAATTTATATTGAATTGTCAAGAATAGCAATCACACTAACAGTGAAGGATGAAGTCCCTGTGGTTTATTTTCTGCCATTTACTGAGTAGTGAATTACAATTCATAAAACCATTTCTCTGCTCTCAGTGCACAGTGCCCGATGTTACTAAAATCATTTGGTTTCAAAAATCGGATTATGTTCATACTATTTCTGAAACAAGACATTTCCCTTTCTGTTATCTTGGATAATACAATTTCCAGTGTGCATTTAGAAGATCAGAGAACATCAATGACTACAGCTGTTCCTATTTTTATGGCTCATATTGTTCATGGTTCTCCACAGCTAGAGATGACTTAGTTATGTGCTTCTGATTATTAAACCTTATAACATAAGGCATGCTATACAATCAATTACAATAAATGACTTTATTGCCAATATCTAGCAATTTCCTGTTATTCTTATCTCAATTATTTTCAACAAAACAAATTGCCTAAGGGCTATTATGGGTGTTGTATGAGCAGATCAGCGTGACCTTAAGGCTGCAGGGGCAATGCATGAAAAGGGGTAGAGAGCGCCTTGAAGATCCTCAATCATACTTGCTCATTATCGCATCTCACTAGGGAAAGTATGAAAGGTCCCCACCTTGGTTGTGCACATAATAGTCCTGAGCCTCTCTCTATATGTGCTAGTTCACTAGCAGCCTATGGTGGTTAAGGAGAGAAGATGACGATGCTGGTTACGGTAATGTCTAACTGCTAAACACCTACGGGTTGACTTATAAATTATTAAATGAAAAAAATATTCAATATTCAATCACTGTATTGCTACAGAGGAATAGTCAAAGGCTCAGAAGGCTAATAAAAACTAGAACGCTTAGAGAGGACTGAGATTCTCCTGCAACCTCCCTGCGAAATAGCAAGTACAAAAGATCACAGGGATGACACTGAAATGATGCTAGCACTTGGCAACATCTCATGCATTGCTGGCTCTGAAGAAGCAGGCTGAAATCACAGGAGCATGCTGTGAAAGGTCATCTTGTAAATGCAGGGAGAGACACTTGCTGCACCCAAGAATATGTAATCTGAACTATGAAAATGACAAACTATGAAGTTAATTTTATGAAAAGAATTAAAGTGCAAAGCAATGGAAAAAATGTGGTCCAAATCCTGTATGTAACAGGAATTATAGTGGAGCCCAGACGTTATTATTTCAAGTTCAGAAAATTAAAAAAATGCTATGTACATGTTTCAGCATGTACATAGCAGTGCTCAAGAACACTGAGAACGTAGAACAGCTAGGGATCCTCCTGAACAGCTCGCAAATCCACCCTGATTTGTGACTTTCATGGGCCCTGGTACCCAGGCAAAGCATTGCTGTGCTCTCTCTGCCTGTGCCCCCCCACTTTCTAAGCGACCCTCGCGTTCATGTGTTGCTGTCGTGACCTTCACTTCAGCAGAGAATGTGCAGTTCCCTGTGAACAATTCAAGGTGTTTTCTCCCTTCCACGTGTTATCAGCTTCCATTAGTATAGGATGTAGCCACTGACTTTAGATCCTAAACACTCTTTCCATAAGACATCAGGCCAGTCTGAGGTCTAGAAATAATTGCATTCAGACCAGATTCTTAGATGCATATCCAAAGTAGACAACACCTGTGGCTATTATCCCATATTTGCTCCTTGCCATAAGGAGCAACAATGACATCAGTAGGTTTATTCACAGCAAAAAGTGAGCATTTGGGAAACAATTTATTGGACTGGGATGAACATACCATTCACTATGGATAAAAATATAAAAACGCCCAGAGAATGCCTTTGAAGTAGCTCAGCCTTCAACTTGTTGTCAAAAGCAGGACAACTAAATAAATGAATTGTCGTTATAAGAAAGAGATACTCAAACTTTCTTGTTCATTATTAGAATACTTCAGTTGGCTCTTGTGCTATAGGAAATTAACTAATTTCAATGTGACAGGTCTAATTGTGGGAACTTCTTATGTTTTTATATAGTGGTAATTGAGGCTTGAAAAATACATTACAAAAACATATTTGGGCAGGTTTGAACAGGCTTGGAAAATATGTTACAAGAAAATGGAACAATCTAACTAGAAAGTGAAAGGGAAATGATTTGTTATTCTTTTACAAAGATGAAGAATTTATCTGTTTCCATTGGTGCAAAATGGAGGAAGAAAAAATAAAACGAAGCAGGAGGAAGTAACGCAGTTTTAAAGTAAGCAATTTCTATGACAAAAGAAGATTATTGTTTGCTTTCAGTTTTCTGATTTATTTTTCAAAATGGAATTGAAAGTCCATGCATTGGGAGCTTTTTCTCAATAAGGGGCTACTTAAATGAGTGAAGAATTTAAGTTCAAGGGGTGTTTTTTGTTGGAGGTGGTTTTTGTTGTTTTTTTTCTTTTTTAGCTTATTATAAAATGTGTTTTCCTTGCATGAATAAAGTTTCTGTCATAGCAGCATTCGGTGTTGTGGAAATAAAGGTAGAGAGTGGGCAGGTCTGTTCAAAATGTTTTGCTAAATAAATCATAATGAAAACTTATTAAAATATTATTTTCCAGTTAAAAGCCTGCAGAAGTTGAGAATCATGTCCAGGCTTGTGTATTTGGTCCAAAATTCATTCTACTGACCTGAGGGCTTAATTTAAGAGCCCAAGTTCTTTGGGCTACGGTTGGCAGAGAGGTGCTGGGTTGAATGCGTTGCCCCCATCAGGCTCTCCCTGTTGACTCTGGAAGGAATCTGAACAGATGGGTTTTAGGCACCAGGGGTCTGAGCCCTGAGGTTCAGAGACCGAGAATCAGATCTGAGAAGTCCTGACACCTGATTTTTCACAGGTTATCTTTAGATGGGAAGCTTCAGTGATTTCAAATTTGAAAATAACTTTAAAATTTACTGTATCCACATTTAAAGGTGTCTGGCTTAGAGTGGGAGAGTGGGAGAGTGGGCAGGTCTGTTCAAAATGTTTTGCTAAATAAATCATAATGAAAACTTATTAAAATATTATTTTCCAGTTAAAAGCCTGCAGAAGTTGAGAATCATGTCCAGGCTTGTGTATTTGGTCCAAAATTCATTCTACTGACCTGAGGGCTTAATTTAAGAGCCCAAGTTCTTTGGGCTACGGTTGGCAGAGAGGTGCTGGGTTGAATGCGTTGCCCCCATCAGGCTCTCCCTGTTGACTCTGGAAGGAATCTGAACAGATGGGTTTTAGGCACCAGGGGTCTGAGCCCTGAGGTTCAGAGACCGAGAATCAGATCTGAGAAGTCCTGACACCTGATTTTTCACAGGTTATCTTTAGATGGGAAGCTTCAGTGATTTCAAATTTGAAAATAACTTTAAAATTTACTGTATCCACATTTAAAGGTGTCTGGCTTGCTTCAAATTGGAATTAGTTTCTGAAGCTTTGGCTTTCTGGAAGTGTTAGACTAGTTCTGGTCTTCACAGGTGGCGAGTTAATAAACTGCTTGTAATAAAGCACTTTTCAGGCTTTCTCCTTTTTCTTTAGAGGCTCCTATATCCTGTCTGAGACTGATCTGGTGAGTGGAAGTTCTTGCAAATAGCACTACTTTTTAGTCTAAATGAGCTCATGTTCTGCAGCTCTGCATTGCGAAGGGCTCTACAATTTTTTCCGAGAAGCAATTCTTTTTATACAACTCTTAACCTTTCTGTCTTTTAGGCAATGATCAAAAAAAATCCAACTTGCCAGCAGCTCTCTCTGAGATCAAAGAGGAAGGGAAAGTGGATTGCTAACAATAGACTACCATCCTCTATCTGAACAGGCTGAAATTATCATGAGGTATAAGGTGGGGACACATTTTTGACGCATGGTTCTGTGCCAGAGCTTGAGCATTTTGAAGCTTTAACAGGAGCACTTGAAGGTATTTCTGTGTATGAATAGGAAGAAAGTTTTGCCTTAGTGAAAATCATGTTATTTAGTCCTATATTAATCCTGACAAAATTCTGAAATAGCAAAAACATTAATATATTGATTTCTCAAAACATACTGATTTGGCAAAGAATTTAACCACTTAATACTGAATGTAAATTAAGGCTTATTTCTTTGCTTAAAATTAACTGCTTTGAAATGTTTTGTTCATTTGGGGCCTAAAATTTTCTGTTATGTTTGAGTATAGGGAAAGCTTGATTAGGGAAATAATGATTTCAGAGTCTCCTGATATAGCCTGTCCTTGGGAGATCCTGCTCCTTTGAAAGAGGTTCTCTATGCATTCTTTTTGGAGAGCTACTGCCTAGCTGAGAAGCCAGGACAACTATTTCATTAGTTATTTTCCTCAAGTATGCTGGATAACGACAGTATATTATGTGTTTACAAAGTAGATGTATCAGGTGCTAGTCTGTGAAAACCCTTAGGACTCAAGTCTTCCATGCTTGTACGTCAAAACCTCCAAGAGGATCCCAGGAAGACTTTTTTAATGCACCCCAATAGGTTCATTGAACGGCCTGCTTGACTCATAATATCTTCATGGTCTAAAACTGCTGTTACTTCTTGTGAGAGAATGCGGTGGAAAATGTGTTTTATCAACACTTGCTTCACTGGGAGGAAATTTAATCCACGGCTCTCTGGTCTTTAGCTTGATGGGTCCAGGATATGAATGTTTTATCAGAAATTTTCCAAACAGGAAGGCACTTGTTGACCATCAGTGATATCACCATCTGTGATAAAGCAGAAGAAATGTGGGAGTTTTTCATTTCGAGCCTTGCACCTGGACTTTGAGAGCTCATAAACAGATGGGGTTTTTTTTCCCATTTTGGAATCGGCAGTCCTTATGAATCCAGCTTAGACATCCTGAACACCTGGCATGGAAACAACAGAAGTGCCAGGTTAGTGGACTTGGACACAGCAGGACACTTACATTTCTTCTTAGCAAATTCTTAGTCTTTTTATTTTTGGCTATGCAGTGTTTTTTAATGTTTCACGCTACCCTGTTTAAAAAGCCGTAAGAAAAACTCATAGGTGTTCAAGTAATTTTGCATTTCTGGGAAAGCGGTACTCCCAGTATTAATATAATTGGACATCTGCAGTTCAGAATTAGACCTGCATAAGACATAAGAGCAGTGAAAGTACATTCATATGAGTTCAGAAGCTTTTTCATCACTTTCCTTCTAAGTCCAATGATCTCATGTGAGTCTTATGAGAGAGAACTTACTCAGGTTTTGCTGGAGTTAAAATCCACCCAGTCCCTGGGTATTCTTTTTGGCATTGTTGTGTTTTTATATTCGTATAATCTTAGTTCCTTATAGTCATGACCTTCCAGACACCTTTTCAAGACACCTAAGAAAACTGGGGTGTAACTGTGTTAGGAAATAGCAAACACAACTGTGATAAAGCATGCTTCTTCTAGTCTTTGTGGAAACAAATAGCAAATCTTACAATTAAAGGATGCTCAATACCTCTCTAAGAGTACTTAGCTGACAACACTGTAGCTGATAAAATTATGGTATAGATATATCTGTGCCAAAAAACCCCAAATCAATTACTTCTCAACCTCTAATTTGTCATGTAGGTTCTAGCACAAATCTCATTTTCTTAACTACTCTCAGTGCACCAAAATATACATCACTTAATTTTTGGCCACAGTTGTGTTGATAATGCTTTACAATTAATGAAATGTAAATCATAGCAATTGTTGGATGTGTCCTGTGGCCCAGGATAGCACACAATACACTTATTAAATGTTAAAACATGACCTACACGCATGCATCATTATCATCCATTGATGGATTAACAGCATCCATCCTTCTGAGACAAGGTGGCCATTCGTAACTTTTACAGTAAATGTCCCAGAACAGGGAAGGTGTCCCTAGATGACACCTTGCAATCCAATATGTTCTAGAGATACTGAGTATGTATTGTTACCAGGAACAACAACACAATCCTAGTTTCTGTTTTAGCAAATCCTGAGCACGACTTGGGTTTAGCTGTTTAACTGGGAAGTGTTTTCATACTTGAGACCTTTAGGCACAATGGTCTCTAAGAACAGAATCAGTGCTAATCATCAAATATAAAGGGAGCTGTCAACACAGGAGAAGCCCCCATCTCCACATGAGACCTTTTCCATAGAGATATATTTGAAATTATGAACTCTGTGCTCTATGTTGGCAGGAGAGTTTCTATGTTCATGTGCATTAAAACAGTGAAATCACATGGGGTGTACATATATATAAAATTTGTTACCCCCAAAGTTGATGGGTTTGACCAGTTTCTATGAGTTTAAGGAAGGATTTGCTAGAACAGAAATCAGTATTTCATTGTGGTATCCAGCAATGATAGACAGGTCATAAAAGAGTCCCTAAGTGTACCACAATATAATCAAGAATATTCCATTCTTCTACAACATATCAAGTGAAAACCTCACCTTCATGAGGTCATTGCAATTTTTGCAGTTAAGCACAGTGATTCATCTACCAGACTGCATGAAACCCTGTAATGAAGTATGTTTCATTAATAACTTCTGGGTAGAGAACTATATTAAAAGGCCATACACTGTAGTTTTCAAAATTAAGTTATTCAACAACAGCAACAAGTGTATTTCTGTTGGAAGAATATCAGAAGTGAAAGTGGCTTCTTTGGATTTTATATGCCTTTTAGGAGTCAAAACATTGTGCTAATTTGCAATAAACAGCCTGACTTTCAAATCATAAGTAGAAGCTATTGAGCTCTTTTAAAATAGTGTTGCAAGGCAGTCTGAAGATCTCATCCAGCTTACATCCCTAGAGGTTGAAAGCTGGAAAATTTGGAGCCTGTGAAAGGATATCTGGAGGATCAATAATCTGTAGACAAAAATCACAGAGGATGCCTGTCTCAGGAAAATGAAGAACATGCCTTTTTCTTAAGTGAAAGAAGGTTCTTGAAAGTGGGACTGCATTTGTGTATATTCCCAGATTTTGTATGGGGAAAATAAAGTGGGGCTGGTGGGGGGAAGCACTGCAGCTGAGTTGATGTAAGGTTTTTGCAACGGAAACTGAAAAGCTAGGTGAAACAGTGCAGTCTTCCCAGTATTATGTAAGAGAAAAACTGATTACTCAGTCACCAGTAGAAGACAGTAAAGTTCCATCTCTCTTGAATAAGGTTTTGTATTGCTTATGGAAGCATTTCAGTGTGAATGGTTTCAAAATAAACACTAGAACATGAAGTTAATGCTGTAATATTATAAATATCTCTCACCATCTTCCTCTGTGTTTCTGTGGTGAACGCTCATCCTTTGAGTCATCACATGGTTTCTCAAGGAGTTTTCCATGGCTTGATATCAGACTTCAGGATCTCATGGGAGGATGTGGTGCTATTCTGCTGCCTTGTGTGGTGAGACGTACCTCTCTACCTCCATCTCAGCCACACACAACCTGTTTTGAGACAGGAGAGAGATGGGAAGTCCAACTCAGAAAACACCACGCTATTCAGATCTTGAAGTTGGCACTAAAAATCTAACAAATGTTATCCAGTTTCAGGGCATCATTACGGCCCTCAGTGAGGCCTGATGAATTCAGGACAAAGGCTTACTTTGTGGAAAAAGTGTAAAGGATGTAAACTTAGTCACATTGGTGTGTGGGTGCATGTTCACTGGGAATTGGGAAGAGACCTCCAGCTAACACAAGACAGTAAGAAGCTCAGCTCAGTGGGCTATAGGTAAAAGGCTCCCTCCTGCTCATCACCAGCACGCTAAGCCACTCAACAGTGCCAGCAGGACAGGACAAACAGATACAAAGCAGAGATTGTACCTGGAGTACGATTTTAAACCAGTTCTGTATTTACACGTCCACCAGACAACCCTGGTGAATCTGGTGGCAATTGTGGGCAGATATCTGTCTTCAGGAAAAATTCTCCTCCTATTAAACATGCAGGAGAATAAAAACATCATAATGTAATTTTTTAGGATCTGAATGAGATTCAAATAGAATGATGGTCCTTTTGTAATCCTTAAAATGAAATCCAGAGCACTCCAAGACAAAACTGGGGAAACACAGGTCAGAAGCAATCTGGGCAAAAATGGAATGTTACTAGTAATAAGGCAATATTTCTGATATGCTGTTCACTTTCACCTGAAGTAGGATTTGCTACTTTGATATATTTTGTACCGTTTGTAGATTATTGCTCTTAAATTAGGTATGTTGATTAAAAATCGGTGGGTCCAACACCAGCCTTGTTACAGATGGTATGCAGAAGGTGTTTCTACTTATTCAAACATTTAGTCTATATTTACAGATGTATAATTGAGTACAGTGTTGAGACCCCCTACTGTACAGGTAAATAAGAAACAAGCCAATATATAACCAGGTTTTAGTGAGTAAATGTACCTGTCACAAATAACTAGAATGCTTTAACAGTTGTCTTGGCAGAGAGGCTGAATGAAGTCAGACTGGGAGAAGTCTGTACCAGGACTTTTCTGTCCAGAGTGATTAATTAAACCTCTTTCACATGGGCTTAAAACAAAAAGGAGTAAGATCTTTAGAGGTGAGCGAGTCAATAAATTGTCAGCAGTAATTTGCATTGCTGATGTATAGTATCTCACAAAAAATGATGCATGAGAGGCTGACCATGTGCTAGAAGGAACTTCAGGACATAATGATAATTTATTTGAAGGAAGGAGAATAACCATAATTAAAATACAACAACCCCCACCGCCGCCACCCTACAACCTGAAAACAGCAGTAATAACAGCCCGAGAGGTAAAAGGACATGCAGTATGTGAGAGTTTTAATGTGATAAATCCAGGACCTTTAGCCATATCCTTAAATGTGCTGCTTTCAAATTTCAATCCTCTTGATTGCTAGGAGAACCTTGAAGCATAGAATATGAACGAGTTGTATCTCTTCAGCTTAGTTACTCCAAATTGAAAACAAAAGAAGAGCAATACAATTCCAAGTACCAATCAAGCAGCAATCTCAATAAGAGGAAGAGTTAGACCCTCTTCTGAGCCTTAGGCTAGCTGCTATTTCATGTTTAGAGGGCCAAAGCTTGATTAATCCTGGCAGAGGTACCACGATGTATATTGGAGGGATGTTCTGAATCCCTCATTTGGCCTTTTCTGTCCTTCTGTACTACAGCGTATTAAAAATTTATCAATTCCAACTCTTAATGCTTTATTGTCTTTATATTGTAAATGCAATAAAAATTGCATCCAAGTGCAAATGAGGATCAGTCCTGTCAACATTTACAATTAAGATTTTTAAGCATAACAAGGATATAAATATTTTCACTATATCTCACTCCAATGGACTGTTGAGATAGTCAGAACGCTTTCCATCAGAACATAAAGATAACACCATCCTAAAAGAAAAGGGAGTCACAAATAGAGATTCTTCTTCTTGAATGTTCCTTGTCACCAACATTTTCCTTGAAAAACCTAGCATTTTATTTGTTCAGTTTCCAAATGGATGCTTCTCTCTCTCCCCAGGTAGCAGAGAATAATTTAGAGTGAAATTCACTTGTATGTGAAAATGCATCCATCAGTTATGGTAACCCTTGAAGGTTTATGCAGGACCAGGTGCAAGAAATACAGTGTCTCAGAGCTGAGGGAAGGATACTGTCCATAAAACACTCCTCAAAAGTCTACAATAAATTCTAAACCCACAGTTAATGTACAGATATATATATATATGTACACTTTACCCAACTGAGTTTTGAATATCTGCAGGGATGGACATTCTCAGTCTCTATGGGCACCTTGTTTCAGGGCTTAACCCCATAACTTTTTCTTATGTCCATCTGGAATTTCCCTTGCTGCAATGTTCAAAAATTGCCTCTCATTCTTTCTACCACCAAGAGGAGTCTAGCTCTGTCTTCTTGATAGCCCCTGTTTAGCAGCAGGTTACTGCAACTGAATCCCCTTTACACCTCTCTAAGGCAAAGTCCAAATTATGTAAGGATTTGGTTATATACTTATTTTGTCTACTTCATTCCACATAAATTGTAATGAATTTATAAAATACACCTAACGTATAATTTGTGCATATTATTAAACATGCCAGTATAAACTGGGTACAAAGAGTACAGTTCTGTGTTAGATTAGCTGTTTAGAGTGGATTTTATAATTTTCATCTTTGAAGTTTAAATTCTTAAGTGTCTCCAAGAAAGAGATATTATTACATACAAAGGACTACCATCTGTGAAAATGTAGTATTTGCACTCCATTGAGATGACAGTCTGCAATAAGTATGAATAAGTGATAAAAATGTCAATACAATCACTCCATGCTCTATGACTTCAATTTTGGATAGATTCTGACCTCTATATAAACTGTGATTGCAGTTTTCTTTTAGTCCCATAGACCTTAATAGTTTCATTAGAAATGTGAGTCCCAAATTATGAAAAAATGCCTCAAAATGGAAAAAAAAATTCTCCTTTTCTTCCTCTCCAAATGGAACGTTATATAAAACTACGGTTCAAGCACATATTTCATATTTAGTTGCTTGGGCTTCTCCGGCAGAAGCCCTGCACTGGCAAAGAGAGCCAACAGTGCGTGCATCGCCTGTGTTTTATGGGGCCCTGTGATTTAGTGAGTAGTCTGCTACAGCCAGTTGGCAGAAGCCAGCTGGAGGATGCCCAACGCTGCAAGGATGTACCAGATTATGCGCTCATATGGAGCCTGGTCATTTTGTGCATCTGCAACAACTCTGTGTGCACAGGTCTACTGCTGAATTGCGTGGGAGTCTTGGGGACAAAAATGCTGCCTCCCTTGCTTTCGTCTGCACTCTGCTCTTTCTGGTCCCTTTGCTTAGGGGCAGAGTCAGGGAGTGAAGTAGCAGAGGAAGGTCAGTCAGGGAGCACTGAGGCAAAGTGCCCACACTCAGCACCATGGGACTGGATGGGATGCATCCACGGGGTGCTGTGGGAAATGGCCAATGTCATTGTGAGGCCACTACCATCGTCCTAGGCAGGTCGAGGCAGTCAGGGGAGGTTCACCATCACTGGAGAAGGACATCACCACAGCCATGTTCAAAAAGAGGAAGAAGGAGAGGCCAGGGAACTACCAGCTAGTCAGTCCCTGGGAAGATCACAGAGCAAACTCTCCTAGAAGTTATTTCTTCTAGGGAGAAGGTGACTAGGAACACCCTGTGTGGACTTGCTAAGAACAAATGTTGCTTGTCAAACCTCATTGCCTTCTATGATGAAATGACTGTTTCCATGGATGAGGGGGGAGCAGTGGGCATACCTTCACTTTAACGTGGCTTGCAGCATGGTTTCCCGTAGTATCTTTGTAGTCAGACTGGAGACATACAGACTGGATGTGTGAACTACAAGGTGAGTGTCAAACTGGCTGGACTGCTGGGGTTCAAAAGTAATGGTCAGCAGTTAAAAGCCAGCTGATGTCTGGTTACTAGCGATATTCTTTAGGTTTCAGCAGAGGTGGCAGTAATGTCTAATGTCTTTGTTCTTGGATGATGGGATAAAGTCAACTTTTGCAAGCTGGCTGATGACACCAAGCTGGGGAGCAGGGCAGGCAGACTTTCAGAACCTGGAGATGTTCAGAACTTGACTGGCCAAGGCTCTGAGCAATCTGATCAAACTCTGGAGTTAGCCCTGGTGTGAGCAGCGGTTGGATCAGATGATCTACAGAGGCCCCTTAGGACTTATATGATCCCATGATTCTATATAAAGCATCTATGCAAGAAGCACACATTGTAAATACACAATAAATCTTTTTTTGTTGAGGAATGTCCAACTTCATGGTAGGGACAGAGCTGCACAAGGCCCTTCATCCACTGAAACTGTGCTCCTATGTGAGCAGGTGTGTAAAATTTATAATTTTAAACATGCTTACTCTATCACTTATATGTGCAGAATCTTCTCATCTTTAAATCATAAAGTCATTTTGTTCCTCACAGAAATAATGAACCATAAGAGATGCCATTAATAATGCACCTTTCTAGATGTCCTAGATTTAGAAATGGTATGCTAAACCAATATTTTTTAGCTATCGATCATCCTTTAAGCAAGAATTTATCATACTTTTACAAATAGTCTCTTTTTGTCTCTGCAACTCTGTCTAATATAAAGGTGCTGCCTCTGTCAGCTCCTCCTTCTCCATAGTAAAATTTACTTTTATTTCATGCCAATTTGGGCCATGGAGTTAGTAGAGAGAAGTTCAAAGTGATTATACACAGCTCATGCTAGTCTAGAAAACTGAAAACGCTGGTGGGTAAACTTCCTTTGCCCAAACAAGTGCAAGAGAACTTGGGGGAGATTTAAACACAGTGTAACTGAAACTAGCACTCAGTCGCCAAGGTGAGCAGCTCCGAACAAGAAAAAATTACAGGAAAAAATTACAAGAAAAAATTAATCCAGGAAGAAACCTACCAAAGAACTCTCTCTCAACTAATTACTGAGCATTGTTGATGGAAAGTGTATGGAAAATGAGAAAAGAGAGGTCCTGAGAGACCCATGGGAAATGATCAGTAGAAAATCCAGCCCTTATTACTTCTGTGAGTCTCTGAAACAAGGACAGAACCATGAGGCCTATATGTAAATGGAGAGGTGAGGTTTTGTTTGGGCAGTTGTTTGGGTAAGGTGAGGTTTTCTTCGGTTGCTATATTTCCCTCTCTAGAAGGTAAAAGCTGAATGAGTCCATCCTATTCTATATTTGAGAAGTATGGTAGAAGAACAGCAGTCAGGAGCCGGTTTACGTGCCTGGTAGCATCCTTTAGTGACCACAGCTGTGGACCGGGACCTCCTGAGGGGTTGGGCATGGCACAGGCCGAAGAAGGTGAGGGCAGGAGACGGGACCTGCTTCTGAGTCTGCCCAGGGCACAAGCAGCCCCAGGCTGCTGAAGGCAGTTTCCACTAGTGATCCATGGCTGACTGAGAGCAGAGGGGAGAGCCAGAGGGCTCTCACCCCCTCCTTTTCTGCTCAGTCTAGGCAGCTGGAAGGTCTGTGGTTGTGTTAGGTCCTGCAAGGATCTTCATGCTTTCTGGATGCAGGGATGAGAAAAGGACCATAAAGAAGATAGGTGGTAAAGCTGCCCTGCATGGCAGCTCGATAGACATGAGCTGTGAGGATGTACGCTACCATGAGGGCCCACGCTGTTGGTTACTGTAGCTCATCTGACAAAGAACTAGATAATCTGTTGTGCTCCGATTACTACCAATTAGGTATCCATACTCTGATTCGTTTGGTGCCATTTCTGTTCCTTAATCCCTACAAAAATAAAATAAGAAGTTCTAAACCCAATTATTTTGTTTGTAATGTAATTACCACTAATGAACAGCTGCCAAAGAGACAATTTTGTCTAAACAGTGTAATAACAATTTGCCAATGGACAGCAGTGTAAATGAGCTGTCCGTCATGCAGCACTTTCTTAAATTAAAAACAAAAAAAAGCCAGATCTTTTCCTTCTTCTGATTTTGATCTTGTGTAAAATGAATTGAACAGGCGTTAAAAAAAATCACTGTAAACTTATACACAAGATTGTGACTGATACGTGACTCAGGAAAGGAGCCAGAGATCAGAGAATGTAACTGCTCAAAATCATCTACGTGCTTTAACCTGCCAACTTGCTTACAACTGAGAATAAATGAGGTGACAAGGCAGCTCTCCATAGGAATGAGCGTACAAAGTTTGAAGCTTGAGTATCTTCTTGAAAATGCACTTAAGCCTGTGCCAGAGGAGAGAATGGATACTGAGGCCAAGATCAACCCAGAACCCTGCAAGCAGACACAGTGCTGTTGCTTAGTGCTGGGAGCCAGTTCAAAGCCAATCCTCCTGACCCAGAACCAAAATGTCTAAATTCTTACCCTTAAACCCAAGCACAGCATGCAGGTAATTTGCTGCGAAATCTTGAGTGGTAAAGCACTGTGTTTCAGATGTTTATGTTACAAATTTACCTTACAATTTATTTAGTCTGAAAAAGCAGTCTTCTGTATGACTGGACCTGCTTGCAGAGCTGATTTTACATTTTCCACATATTTCTTTTTCTGCTTCAAATGTTGTAGTTGTGTTGCTAGAATGCCTACCTGCATATTTTGCTGGAAGCACGTATTTGAGTATGCCTCAATAACAGCCCATAAACAACCAGAGAAGAAATTGGTTCTTCAGAAGACAGTTCCTTCTGTGCCCTGCCCCTGCTCAGCTGTCATTTTGAAAAGCAGGGACCACGGGGCTTGGAGGTGGGATGGAGTGGAGAGAGGTTGAGTTCTTTTAAAAAAAAAAAAAAAAAAAAAGAAAACCAACCAAACAAAACAAACCCTGTGAGTTATTTGAACTCCATTAGCTGGACTCAGGAATTTCTATGTGGGGGTGTTTCTGATTTCAGTTAGTTTTTGGAGAGGTGGTGGTTTCCTGTGTGTTGGCAGTGTGTGTGCCCAGCCTCTCCGACACTGGGGTCCCCTTCCAGCATGCTGCTCGTCCGCCTTGCATTGCACCACTTGCAGCCTTGTCAGGGCAGATCTTGTGGGTGGCTCCCAGCTGCTGCCTGTCCTTCGTTATTTTAGGTGGGACGGCACAGAAACAGTGCGCTTTTAGTTCATCCAAGTATCTGCAGCACCAGCACGGTGTCCAAATAAACATTTCATCCCTGCGGGAGTTTGGCAGTTGGCTTGCTCCTGCCTTCTCTTGGAGCCCAGGAAATCCAGGATTTCTTTCCCAGACCAGGCAGAAGCAGATGATATTGCAGCAGTGCAAGGAGCCAGATTTATACGATTGCAAAGGAGAAATTACAAAGAAAGGAGTACCGTGAAAAGAAAGAGAAGTAGGGGTGTGTGTACGTTTCTTGTCGCTGTGATTTCAGCACAGAAGAGTTCAAACCATGGTCAGAGCAAGCAGCGTGGCAGAAGGCAAAGACATAGCAGAATGGGGTCGAGGGGTGACTCCTGCTTGTGAAACAGTGCTGAGTGCTGGTACATGACTAATGCCAGTTTATAAGGCTGTTTAATTCAGCATATTAGCAGCAGGACTCTTCTTTGCATGTAGGTCCTTTTAATAATGTCCAGTATATGACAATTTTAACTTTCTAATAGAGATCAGACAGTGCTCTACATATACCTTCTGCTGTTTTAATGTAATAACATTTTGCAGTTATTGATTTATCATACCATCTTTTAAAGAAGACAGAATGATTACCTGTGTTAAAATGTTTAGTTCAAATAATCTAGATAGCAAATGCTTTTGTCTGGTAGCCCATATTGCCATCAGCTGCAAATTGTCATATGGTCCTTGGGTTTGTGAATCATGCACTGAAGTCCACCTTGGTGTAACCAGGAGTAGCAACAAATGGATGTGAAGTGGGATGTAAGGCAGCAGGGGATGATTGTGCATTTTAAAAGTTCCTGGGTCCATTTTTACATGATGTGGATGACCTAATTCATTTGATACCATGTTATTTTTATTCTACCAAATAATTTTTTTTTCTTTTTTTGCCCCCTCTCTGAAGGGAATGGAGGCTTATGAGACCATGCTGTGCGGGACTGATGTGTTTGCCTGTGCATCCCTTCCTTTCCTAGAGGCTTTTTGAATCCGTCAGTTACTTTCAACACAATTTAATAGTGAGGTTTCTCTAAGGCCCATGAAAAACAGGTAGGCAGATAAAGGTGCAGAACAACTGTGGTCCTCTTACTGCCTAGGCAGTCGGAGCTCATGCTTCATTAGGAACTTCAGGAAGGAGAGGTCTCACAAAATGCCCCCCTGGTGGCAAAAGCTTTAGTCAGAACTTGTACCTAAAACAGCAAGCAGGAGACAGAAACCAACAGGAATCCTGGCTTTATTAGCACCCCTGCTCCTAGAGCTGTTCGTTTTTCCTTTACATGTTGCTGTCGTGGTTTAACCTCAGTTGGCAACTGCGCACCACACAGCCGCTCGCTCACTCCCCCCTCCCCGGTGGGATGGGGGAGAGAATTGGAAGAGCACAAGTGAGAAAAACTCGTGGGTTGAGATAAAAACAGTTTAATAATTGAAATAAAATGATAATAATAATGTAATAATAATAATACACAAAGCAAGTGATGCACAGTGCAATTGCTCACCACCCACCAACCAATGCCCAGCCAGTCCCTGAGCAGCGGCCCCCCGGCCAGCTTTCCCCAGTTTATGTACTGAGCATGACGTCACATGGTATGGAATGTCCCTCTGGCCAGTTTGGGTCAGCTGTCCTGGCTGTGCCCCCTCCCAGCTTCTTGTGCACCTCCAGCCTTCTCAGTCGGTAGAGCATGGGAAGCTGAAAAGTCCTTGCCTAGTGTAAGCACCGCTTAGCAACAACTAAAACATCGGTGTGTTATCAACATTATTCTCATTCTAAATCCAAAACACAGCACTGTACCAGCTGCTAGGAAGGAAATTAACTCTATCCCTGCCGAAACCAGGACAGTTGCACAAAGCCTTATTTTCACCACTTCTAGCAAGTTTTCCCTTCTCATTGACCTAATTTTGTCTCTTTTTTTATATAGTTCGTAAAGGGTCCTTTCTCCTCCATCATTCACTCCAACTCCAAGTTATTTCCTAGTCCGTTGAAGTGTTTTCTACCTTGCACCGCATTATATACCCAATGCTGATTACGATTTGGCACACGTAAACAATTTATTTTCTGTGTAAATTAGTTAGGCTGGTTTCTAGTACTTAAAGTTCCTTCAGACAGGCAGAGGGAAAGAGGCAAACAGCCTTGAAAAGCAGGCAGACATCAGAGACAGGCAAGACAAATGGCCCTGATTTTGTTCACGTGCTGTGTGGGATTTGAGGGAAGGTAGATTAAGTCTCTCCTCATTTAGTTAAGGGTTCTCACTGATGGCGATGGGAGTGTTTTTCTCCTCCAGTGAGGAATGAGTGAAAACAAGAAGATTTGAAGCTGAATGTATTTGCAGTTGTTTATGTTTTTGGCTAGCAAGATACTTTAGTATTCACTATCATTTGCCCTACAGGCTTAAATTAAAAATTATTTGAGGCAGAGGAAATATTTTTTGTTCCATTTGTGCAGTGCCCAGTACAGTGTGATGCTGATCCATGGCTGTGGCTTGAACGTTGCACAGATGCAAAATAAGGCTAATAAAGGCAGCAGAAAGCACAGAGTTTTTCTTTTTTTTTTCTTCTTCTTCATGAAACAAATTGTATATTGAGTGCACCTCCCCAAGAGTCTGGGTGCTGAAAGACATTAGCTTGCAAAAACAGGAAAGCAGTGTTAGTGCCCATGGCTCTGGGAGTATAGCACTGCTTTTCATTGTTGCTATTTCTTTAGAAATGGGAATTTCCAGTTTAACACACCGTCATGTGCTAAACTCTACAGAATGCAAAATAAATATTGTACCAGCTAGGAAATATGTCCCCGGATACTTGTTAGTGTAGTAACCATAAAAAAGCTGGTTTTTTTGACCTTATATTTGGCCTGGGAAAGTTTTTCGCATGTGAATCACCCTAATACTACTTTCTGCATGAGCATTTATCATGTAAAGGACTTAAGAGGGTTCAAGAAAATCGTGCAAACACCTGCTTAGCGAGTTTCTTGTAGGTAATCCCAAAGCTAGGGTTGGCTGAATTTTTTTTAGAAGTAGCAACAGTACAGCAGTGCCAGTGTAGTACTGTGTCCAAAAGAATTAGCTTTCCTCGTGGGAAGGACACCAGATTACTTTGTTTTCACTCTATTTTTACTGTACTAATCCTCTGCTTACAGCTTCTGTCTGGAGGCAGAGCGAGAATGGTTGAGACATGAAGAACCTTCCCCTCTCGATCCAACATTTAGCTCGCTTTTTGTGAACTGTTGCAGACTGACCACAGATAAAACAAGAAAGGTGTTCCCACACTCTTGTGGCACCACATGCTATATTTTACTTACGTGTTCATGGTTAAACTGATTAAGCACCAAGACCAAATTTTCTCCCCGTGCACCACTAGCAGGTGAGCAAGGGTTGCTAGAAGATTTTTGTTTGGTTTTAACCCTTCTTTAGATCACACAGTGCCATCCATTTCCGAGGTCGTCTTGGAGTTGTACTTAGGAAATCTGAGGGGGTCTGAAATACGGCAGTGCCCTTGATATTTCATGACACGCTATGGTTGTAGCATATGATGACTTGCTGTAATTAATACATTTGATACAACATGCTGGGAAGGTGCTGTGTGTGGTGAATTGCTCCCAGGCACAAACTGTGCTACTTCAGCTCTGTTACTTTTGAGGTGGTTCCTAATATCTCTGTGCAATACTATGGTCATGTGTGTAAATGTGCAAGATTGTTTAGAGCTAGCTTCGGGATATTTAGAATAGCATTTCATTCCATTCTGTGAACAGACCCTAAGTTTAGCACAGTTTTGTTGTTTGTTTTGTTTTGTTTTTAAATTTATTTCTTTTTAACTGAAGTTGAAACAGTTTAGCAAACCTGGACTCTTGCAAGCAGATTGTGCTGACCGTGAGGATAAGTTTGTGGGCTGAGTTTTGTATCTGCTGAAACTATATAAAAATCTTAGTGTGAACTGCAAGCTAAGATGATGCTGTTGCTCAATTTGCTTTAACTAAAAGTGCCTGCAAAAGATCAGACTAATTAAGGCTGTCTCCAAGGACCTAAAAAATGCACAATCCTATTAAAATATTCTTGAGCTTTTAATTATTTTCAGGTGGAAGTGCAATAGAAGTTTATGCCTGGATTTTCCTATCTGGAACCAGCTGCCTTAGAGACCTGGTTAGCAAAAGCGCAGGTGGTTCTAGCGGACGGACACAGGAGTTTAAGCAGGAGCTGGGGCACAGCATGAAACCCAGGCCCAAGAAAACCTGCCAGTGCAAACATACACTGTCTCTCTTGTTGGAGCTACTCCACTTTGTATAAATAATGGCTTTCAGAATAGGCTTTCAAATATCCCAGAAGAACGTTGTACATACTACCTCTGTACCACAGAGCCACAGAGTAACTTAGGTTGGCTGGGACCTCTGGAGGTCCAACCCCTGCTCACACCAGGGCTAACTCCAGAGTTTGGTCAGGTTGCTCAGGGCCTTGGCCGGTCAAGTTCTGAACATCTCCAGGTTGGAGATCCTACAGCTTCTCTGGGCAGCTCATTCTCGTGTCTGATTTCCCTCACTGGGAAGACTATTTTTTCCTTCTGTCCAGCTGGTATTTCCCTTCCTGCAGCTTGTGACTGCTGCCTCCTGCCTTGGCTATGCACCTCTGAGAAGAGTCTGGCTGGGTATCGTCTGTGACCACCCATGAGATAGTGGAAGAGCCCACCAGCCTCCCTGCTTAGCCTTCCTTCCCTCTTGCAGGCAAGGGAAGCCCAGCTCCCTCAGCCTCTCCTGGTGTGACACCAGCCCCAGCCCCCTGCCCATTTGGTGGCCCTTCCTCTGCTGCACTCCCTCCAGTACAGCAGGAACAGCTTTCCTGTGCTGGGGAGCCCACAGCTAGACATAATACTCAAGAGTAAATCTCTTGCTTTTGCTTTCCAATGAATATTTAAATTCTTTCAGCACAGAATTTATTTCTACCCTCCCTCCGCATTTCTATGTGATTTGTGTCCTTAACATGAGGTCTGTAGTATTTTTTTCCATCTCACAAGTATGGATTTATTAACAACACAAGTGAAACTATTTTTTCAACCCTTACTCTGGGTTCAATCCCTGGGGAAAAAAGACAAAAACCTGTTCTTCGCTGGCCTTGTGTGATCACATATGATTTGGGCACAACCAACTCCTGCAAGGGAATCCTGCACTGATTCTTCAACAGTCATTGCCAGCTGAAAATAACAATAATGATGAATAGCTGTCAGTGCAAAATGTGGGCTACTTCTCTGTGTTTCAGTTCCCAGTCTCTCCCTAATCTGGAATCCTAAGCAGCTCTAACCACCTTATTTTCTAAAATTGGGAGATTCAGAAGATATGCATGACATCTTTTTGAGGTGAGAAAACACAGTTAACAAAATAGCCCCGTAATCTTTAATAATAACCTCCATTATTCTGACACTTTGCAAATATTTTTTGGCAATTCAGAGATATCAAAGTGATATTGAACTAATGAAAATTAATTTGATTTTCTGTTGGAAGAGTATAATAAAACATTATTAGAGGTACTTCTCTTTTGATGGACCCAGGTCTCTTCTAAAACATAAAAGAAACATTTTAATGTTACTTTCCATACATTCTTAAAGAAAAGGACAAACGTGAGGGGGAAAGGGAAGAATTAGGAGAACTCCAACCATTTTGGGAGATCTGATTTTAGTGGTATTTTGTTAGGCTCATCCCTGGGATGCTGATTAATTAAAAAACCAAAACGTAGGTCACCAACGATGGGAGATTGACACGGCAGTCGACACTGTGTGCCTGGGGAGCCCCAGAGCTGGGCAGCTCAGCCTACACGGCTGGAGAGCAGCCGTGTTTTAGGGAGGCTCTGCTCCTGCAGTTCTTACTGAAGTCTGCCGAAATGCAATACTTTTCTTTAATGAAACCTTGGAGAAATAAAGGGCTTGATACTTCTGATTGGAGATAAATAACCCTGTTAAATGACCTGATCTGAGACGTTTAGGGGGCTGCAGGTTAGACGTTATTGGTATTCTCAGGCTAATAGAGAGACTGTATCGCTTTGCCTATCTTAGATGATCTCAGCTGATGAAATATAAAGATACAATAACCACTGAAAATAATTTGTTCAACAGGGATTATTCCTGAAATTATCTACTCTTTGGCTTTGTCATTCCTGAAATTGTATCCCTATTCTCAGGTTTCAAAATGGTATAATATACCAATTCAGAAATGAAATTGATAAACCACACATCAAAGCTGTGGACCTCTTCTCTGATCAGTACCATTCTGTCAATTATTTAAACAAACAAAAGGGAACCCTTGCTAGGTTTCCACTGAAGGTCTGCTGTCTTGGGGGTTTTTGTCTGCACAGCACTTGTCTAAGCAGAAATGTTCCCTTCTCTGGTTGTGTTTAGTTTCCACAGCAGTTAAAGCTTGCAGGTGACCACAGTTTTTCCTTAATCTTAAAACAAGACAAATTTCCTTTGGGAACCAGTCACAGATTTCCAAACTTGGAATAGAAATTCATGTATCAGAACATTATCTTGCGTGGTGGTAGTAAGCGTGGTGCTATGCAGGTATGAATTATTTATCCATAACCTCAATGCTAGCTGTTTTTGTAGGTTTTATAGCATCTGCTAACAGTTACATTCAGCAACTAGTGCAAATACTGATTAAACATAAGGAATTAATGGTGTTGCTTCCATGCCCGTTTTGAGAGACTAAGCCTGTATCTTCATGGCAGCTTTGCCTGCTCTTCAGCTCCAGAAAGTTTCTTAAACTTTCATGTGTTAACATGAAAAAAAACCTTTGTTATCTTAAAATGTGAATCCAGTTTTGGTCATCTGGGAATACCACAAAAATACTCCAGGCCAGAGTGCTGGTCCTGCATGTAGAAATCTAGCCAGGGCTTGTAGCATCAAGATATGCGCCTCCTGAGCATGAGATGCTCGAAAGTCTGTCAGGCAAATAGCCCCTGCAGCTTTTTTTGCTACTGGGTGAGTTGTACCTGTAAACATTTTATCTCACTAATTACTACATTAATATGTAAACCTGCTAGGGTTGGTCAAAGAAATCAGGAGCCTGCAGCTTCCATAGGGTTCCTGGAGTGCCTGCTGGTACCGCAGTTAGATGTCAGCATTAAAATTCAGGACTCTGTAGTGCTCTCTGGGCACAGACTTCTGCCAGGGTTAGCAAGTTACTCTGGTATATTGGACCTGCTGGGAAATGGTTTTAGGAATGATAAAGACTAAATTAGTGTGGGGGTTTGAAGCACTGCAAAGAAAAGCCTGCATGGAGGTGTGTGCCTGAACTGGATGAAGATGGATGTTTCCTGATGCCTCTGCAGTCTTACCTGCGTTAGGGTTATGATATAGGATTTTCTTTCAGAGGCAGATGAAATCAAAGGCTTATTTTCAGAAGGATTAGAAGGCTGAATGGAGAATTATTTCCAAAAGGGTTGTTTAATTTTGCATACAAATGGACTCTCAGCATTAATAAAACCATTAAGGTAGGACTGGATCAGGGGAAGGCTAGATTTAGGATCGCACTAAACTAGGTTGCAGAGTAATCCCATGGTTTCAGTCAGGAAGTTCAGATGGCTCATGACTGATCTTCAGATTATTTGAGTTATGACATATTTGGTCTTTATTTTAGTGCATGACTTTTAGCATTTCAAGGTAATACATTGTCTTTTAATTTAGTAGAGAAATGAATAAATTAAAGTTAATCTGGCCTACCTTTGGTTCTGGAGATTACAGTAATGAAATACATTAAGATTATTATCAGAAAATATTACTGGCCTCTGAAGAAAGTGGCAAGTAGAATTTTGCAAAACTAATATAACCAGCAGCCACAAATTTTCACAGATTTTTTTTTAGCTACACAAAAATTTAAATAAGTAATACTATACAGTAAAACAACAAACTGCTTTTTTTTTTTTGCAAGTCAGTAGGAAAAAAATGAGTACTGTTTGGCCTCATTACAGGAAAAAATAATTCTGATGGTAGACTTGCATGGGTGAAATCAGAGCTGAGGAAGAGAAGTCAGATGTAAAATCTGCAGATTTTGTCTGTTGTTTTATCTTCAATTGCTTTGCTATGCCACTAAAAGCAGCAGCATGTATTTGGAGGGGCATGATACTGGTGTTTTCTCAGAAACATAGCCTTTAAGGTTAAATACCAGCAGAGCATTAATCCAAGACATTCTTAATCCTTGCAGACTTGAAATAATTTAACAGATCCACAGCAGACCTGACTGTACTCAACGTTACAGTAGCACAGAGCTAAAGCAGGAATTCGACCTATAAAAATGCAGAACATACAAAACATGAGCATTTTGAGTAAGCAATTCACAGGGTTATTATGAAGGCTGTATTTTTCCTTTTGTGAGGGAAAATTGCTAAGTTTTTAAGAGTACTGAAAATAGAGGCAAATGTAATTTTGATTTAATCATTGAACTAAATAATTTTGGTGTAAGTGGGAAGAAGTATGTCTTCAAATACTTTTATAATCATTTGTACTAAATTGAATTTAGTAAAGCATTTTTTGACAACAGTCTGTTCTTTTCAAGTCTTCTGGTTAACTAGGTAATGTTTAAAGGCACATTGTCAAGCTAAAAGGAAAATAGTTAAACCTGGAATATGTGCTGACTACTTCCATTACTCACGTGCTAAATGACATTTAGTATAAGTGAGACTATTCTTCAGGCTAGAGGGAAAAATGGTATGTTTTAGAAACAAAAAGGAGAAATTTTTTGTGCCCTTGGGATGACTACCGACTTCACTGAACAACCTGATTACTAAAACAGTTCAGAATGTTTAATTTCTGTTTAATAGTCATTTTGACCCATCTGTCTCACTTCAAAGTAAAACCGTAAGCAAAGTGCCAATAGGTGAGCGTGGACTGACAGCCAGTAATTGCTGAAATGCCACCAGCTACTGTTTAAAGACATAAAAGAGCCCGTGACGTGTTGATGGTGAACAGAAGTGAAAATGGCTGAACGGGGAATTTTTTCAACAGAGTGAACGTTTCCCAAAGTGACTAGACATCCAAATAAATAAATAATAAAGCCTTGCGTGAAGGACCGGAACTCCTGTTTGTTTTGCCATGCGAGCTCCGCTGCCCCGGCAATGAAAGCGGGCTGTTCCTCCCAGTAAGACAAGGCCTTCAAAGTCCTGTTTGAAAGCTCTGCTGTGCAGCCAGGGAAGCTGTATTATCTGTATTATACTAAAACCTGCCTTGCCTGGAGCGCGGTCTGCACAGAAGATTTTTTTAAAAATTAAATCAATCTGGATGGTTCAGGCACTTGAACTATATATTTACTAGATAAACATTCACGACAGATTAGAACACAAAGTATTTTATTTCTTGTTATTTCTTTCAGCTCTGTTTGTTGTTTTACTGCTCTCACAAAAAAGCGTGCTCCATGGGAAGGCATGCTTTGCATTTATGCTGACTTCACCCAGGAACCCTTACTGGCTCATGTGTTTACCTCGCACACAAATAAAGCACATCCAGATTTGAACTCTGTCACTTGGATTCTGCTGGAAAGAAAAAAACAAGTCGCTTTGGCCTGCTCTTCCTCAGAGCTTTGGCTTATTTAGACTCTTGAGCTGCATGCAGCATGTTTTCTGGAACGTGTAGCCTGGTTATATCAACCATAAAAGCGCAGGAGGACACACGTAATGCTGTTTGTCTATTTTACAGCTTGGGAATTGTCACCTGTGCTTGTCGCTCCTCTTTCCTCTCGATCTGCTTTGTCTTGGGTTTTCTTGTGTTTTTGCTTGAGATTTGGTTTCTGATCCACTGGTGCAAGAAGTAGAAAGCATCCAAGCAGCAGGCTCTTGATGGAAGGATGCACTTTTTCACACAACAGATAACTTAATAGTGGAACTCATTACCGTGGGATATTGTAGAGGTCTAACATCTAAATGGATTCAAAAGATCGCAGGGGGTATGTCCACTGCAGCAACTTGATGTCACCTTGTCTCAGAGGTCCCTATATCTATATACCTCCAGAAGCATATACAAGGAAGAATCTTTTGATATGTGATGTTTCTTGTATGCTTTTCTGAACATCTATTACTCATCATTGAGAGAGACAAAATGATGGGCTTGGATAAATCTCTGGTCTGTTCCAGTATGCCTCTTCCTATGGCATAGGCTCTATGAGAGCTAATTCTGAACTACAGGAAGACCTACCTGTTTTTTGTGTCTCTTTGCCTAATCATTCCCTATGGTCTACATGGGATAGCTTCTAACCGAGCATGCTGCTTTCTGTAAATGCTCTCCTTAAGTGCTCAGTTCCTAGGTCAAAGCTCAAGATTTGGCTAGGTGGAAAGATATCCAATGTCAGCAAGAGCAGGGTTACTCCGAGAGAGAGGATGAGCGGGTAGCCAAGGGTGACACAGGCAGGGCAGTCACCCCAGCAACCAGGACACAGTCCCAAAATACCAGGGGACACGGCTGGGTTACTCTTAGGGTCTATTGGCAGACCCAGACACGGTGAGGTAATGAAATAAATCCAGTGTCCACCCAGGGATGCCAGTCAGGAGCAGCAGGAGATGGGGCTGGAGACACGACTACAACACAGGGCTGAGGTTCATCCGGGAAAACCAGTCAGCAAGTCAAGACAGCAAAGGACAAGGCCGGGTATGGGTGCACCTACAACACAGCTCAAGGGCCTGAGCTTAAATAAGCCATGAGAAGTTGGGTGGGAGGAAGACCAAGGTGAGGGTGGTCATAATAATCAAGGTCAACTGGTGGCCCAGGTTCCTTTGCAGATTTAGCCCTTGGTGTCAGGTATTGTATTGGTTTGGAGGTTTTTTTTTTAATTTTTCTAATTGTCAGTAGGTTACTAATATGAGTTGGAGTGATACATGAATCTCTGGTAAGATTTAATGAAATAGATTGCAAGCTGAGTAAAAATGACAGGAGGTCTGCAGCACTTAGGAAATGACAAATAGGAGAAACCAAGCTCCCCGTGCCATTTTAGCAGACCAAGTTATTAGTGTCTCACTAATCAGTAAAAGTTAACGCACACTGCCAGGATAACAGGCAGAAGGAAGTCTGCAATAACCAAATAATTTTACTCTCCGGGACTTTTAAATCAACATCTGCAGCAATAGTAGGCAAATACTAACAATTAAAATAAATGGAAAAAATAAACAAATGAAAACTGAGGGATAAACCAATACTGAGAGAATGTCCTAAGCCACGTTCTGCACTTATTTGCAGTCAATGGATTTTCAGGCATGTGCATTAGCTTAAATCAGAGTAAATTTGGCTTGTGTTTCAAAGATAGAACACTACAGCATATTTTGACATAAATTTTAACAATCCACTTAACATTTAATCGAATAAGATGAACTTCCTCGTAATGACCAGAATGATGTATACATCTGTTGTAAATCAGAAAAAAGCTAACATAAATAGCTTCTGTCGGGTCCACTACATGATGATTGATTTTTTTTTAATTTTTTTTTTCAAACTAATTTGCAATTTTCTGACAGTTTCAGTGTCTTGGTAACTGCTTAGATTTAAATCTTAATTGATTAAGTAGTTTTCACTGTATCCAGACCCTTTAAATGTCTTGTTGCTTATCCGTAAATGTGAATTTGGTCCTGTAGGATGGGCGTAGCTCCTGCAGAGGGAGACGGTGGTTTAGGGTATTTAGACACTCGCAAGATTGGGACCATCCTCTGGACCAGGTTACCCTAACAGCAGGCTACTGCTTTGTTAATGCCCCTGCCAAAGCGGATTGAATGAAGAAGCGCAGTGATGTAGAAACACAGAATTATGTTTCTGAGGTTCATCCAGAAACTCTAAAACTCTTCTGATCTGGAAATGCTGCAAAACTTGGGTTAATATTGTTGTAAATTGCCTGTTTATTTTTATAGAATCATAGAATCATAGAATCATTGAGGTTGGAAAAGACCCCTAAGATCATCGAGTCCAACCGTCAACCCAACACCACCATGCCCACTAAACCATGTCCCTAAGAGCCTCATCTACTCGTCTTTTAAATACCTCCAGGGATGGGGACTTAACCACTTCCCTGGGCAGCCTCTTCCAATAATATATATTTTATATATATATATTCCAATAGGAATTCATATTATACTTTTCAGACACGTAGGAATGTTGGTTTTACTATGCAAGGCTATGATGGCAGCTCCTTAGATAAAGATGAATTCTGAGAATGGGCTTAAGATTAGGCATCCTTCCTGGCAGAGAAGCTGGCCTTCTCATGGGTAATAGTAAGCAGCATTGTTTTTTGAGTGCTTTAAAGTTTATTTACAACTTTTTCTGTGATTTTTTTTTCTTTATAATGTGCAATTTAATCCTGACTTTTCATGATGCTTAGGCAAAAATGCAGATACCACAGCACCAGTAAAATGAAGGAAGCCAGGAAAATGTCAGTGCTATCCTGATACGCATCTCACATGATATATAGAATAACAGGAAACCAACAGTAAGCTGACTTGAAGAGATGGAATAGAACTGTCGATGTAAAATCCTGGCCCTGATGCTGACATGAGGGTTAGTTCCATTACCGGCAGCTGGGCAGAGAGGATGAACAGGCAGAGATAGAAGCTCAGAAATTTTTTTTTTTGGGGGTGGTGGCGGAAATGGGAATAGAAATTGGTTTTATACAGTATTAGCGTATCAGAGTTGGTATCTCTGTCTTAAATATATTGCGTACCCAATTGTATCAGAAAAAGCCAGTTAGCTTGGTTTGCTTTCTTAATCTTCTTTCTCAGAAGCTCTGAATAATGTCTCAAACATATATTTTATGAAGAAGCCCTGATGCAATTTTCTTGTTTCACATAAGCATCCTTCAATTTCCTGTGCCGTTTTAGTTCTAAAATAATATATTTCAAAGCATTTTCATATGTTTTTGATAACATCATGATCAAGATTGGCTTAACAAATGTGATGCATTGTCTGGCAGAGACAAACGGGGGAAAAAAATTCCCGCAGCTGGTATTGTATACCAACTCTATTGCAGACTTTTGAACTTACATGAATAATAACAATTAATGATTATCTATGCCGAGAGAAAGCCTATTACCAGTTTATATAACAATCCAAATTCTGGTTGATTTACACAGCTCTAAATTTTTCCATCTATAGCTATTCTCTGTTCTCCTTTGTCATCCACGCACAATCGCCCCTCTCCTGCATCATTCTAAAAGCAACACAAGCAAATTGTCCAAATGAAACTGACACTTTTTGTCTAAAATAAAAAAAGTAAGCATGATCCAAAATTTTCTTAGAGAATTTATACACTGGAAATTGAATAGGATCATTTGACTCTATTGGAGAAAGGAAGAAAAAAAATATTTCATAAGGCATAAATTTTCTGATGAAACTGTTGTTGAACAAATAATTTGTTGTTGAAAATTTTTGGTAGAATTTTTTTGGTGGGTGAAGAAAAGGAGCAAAAGGGTTCTTTTTTTCAATGCAAAATTGTGGTTTCCTCTGAAATTTCCCCACCCCAAAACTGTTTTGCTGAATTTCTTTATCTTCTCCCATGTTAGCTCTCGCATTTTACAAACAGCATAATAAGGAAAATTTTTTCTATAACTTACAGGGAGGAAAAAATGTATGTAGCTGGCCAGATAGTCATATTCACTGAATATCCTATTTTTTTCTGTTAAGCTGCTGAGAAATGTTGTAAATCTGGCGCTTAATATAGAAAGAATGTCTTCCCATGTTAAAAACATTTCTGAGTGACTTAGAACTCAATATATAAAATTACACAATAGGCACCAACATTCTCATTATATTCCTGTAGGATTAGGTGCTGAAACATCTCTGGAGACCTGGCCTCTATTGCCAATTTCTGCAAGGCTCTGAACATCTCCTTGAGTGAAGCTGTGCACTAAACCTATGTAAAATGTTGGGGGAATTGTAATACTTTAGATTTCTACACCTGACTTATTGCTCCCTCACCCTCAGGTTGAACCAGCATCTCTGAGCTCGGTATTTAAGTCCCTGCATGGTACGTTAAAAAAAGTAGGCAATAAAAATATTATTTTTAAAAAGTCTGTATGTTCAGCAACCACTTAAACTAATCAAAAGAAAACGCCCAAGCAAAGTGCATGTCTTTAGTCACTTAAAATGCTATGTGTTCATTTGGAAAGGACCAGTCCTTCCCCTGTTCATTCCTGACTTCTTAATGAATAGCCTTCTTTTCCTAATATTGCCTCCTTTTCCCTTTTATATATGCAGATGCATTATTAACCCTCCTCTTCTGCTTCTGCCCCACTTGCTGGTCTTTTCACTCCAACCTCCCTTCCCCAGAAAAAGGTATAAAATTAAGGGGAAACACCCAGCCGCAGTTCTGACCTGCGTAATAGTTTGATATTTTATCAGTAATTCAGGCTGAGCGTAGCGATCCTTACAAAGTTTAGCAGCTTCTGTTTTTATTTCTCTCTGGCTGGAAAGACTGCCTGTGTGCTCACCAGCAGGAATGGTTTTGTCCTGATGACAGTTCCCTGATGTTGGCAAATGGGGCATGATCCTTGTGGGGACCATGGCTTCAGGAAATTTTAGAGCTGCTTAAGTGAAACATGTTCCTCGCCTAATGGGAAAATTTTGATTGTAACTAAACAACTCGGGATGGTGAGAGTCTAGTTTTATTCAGAAATGTGCATTTTAACAATTTCTGTATCAAAATATTTCTTTCAAACAAAGACTTATTTTGTTTCAAGCTACGGGCATTGTTTTAAAAATCAAACATATTGGGCTGCCAGACCCTGTTTTCTGCTTTTTCTACTTAGTGTAAGAATAACCAAGACTTCCCAAAAACTTAAAAGCAGAACTGAGATCCAAGCAGATAGCTGGGGTTTGGATGGCTCTGATGCTAAGCACAAGGGCATCAACAAAAGCATCGGGAAACAAGGGGACAGTGGCAGAGCACTGATAATTTATTATTAGAAAAAAGAGAAAAAAGAAGCAGAACTGAGGGAGTAACACATTTTTTTAACAAAGGTATCTTGATGGTGGAAAAGAGAACAGCAGAAGACTGTCATCTCCTTGTTTTCCTTGATGCCTGCTACAAAGAACTTGTCTACTCTCTCCTACACATATTTAGAAAGAAGAAACCCTTCTCAGGAATATATTTTTATAGTCTCAAGTTTCTAACTTTGCTAAAAGACTTTTGAATCTGTGTACAGCCTTACTGCAAACTTTGCTCCTTCAACAATTCTTTTTCGGAGAAACTCGTCACAGAGACGAGAACTTGTCTACTCTCTCCTACACATATTTAGAAAGAAGAAACCCTTCTCAGGAATATATTTTTATAGTCTCAAGTTTCTAACTTTGCTAAAAGACTTTTGAATCTGTGTACAGCCTTACTGCAAACTTTGCTCCTTCAACAATTCTTTTTCGGAGAATCTCATAACACAGAGACATCCGTGACATTTTCTGCTGAAAATAATTACAAGAAAACATGCAATAGCTTCTGCAAAAAAACTTTATTTCTGAAAGCGATCAAATGTTGGCAGCTCATCATCAGATTTGTGTATTTAAATCAGCTTTGAAAGAGTAATTTCAGTAATAACATTTAGCCTTGGAACCAGATTTGAAAAAAGTATAGCACTACAATGTGTGGAAGATGCAGTCAATTCAATTCTATGTTACTATCCATAAGATAAAGTACATAAACAGTCCTTGGAGTAGGGTCTAGAAACTCGATTCCCTTTCCACCGATGTTGTTGCCTTGCCAAACAAAGAAAAAAAGTGGTGTCACCATATTTTCTGTCAAGCCCAATCTTGTTAATGCCTAATGCAGGGATTTATGCAGAAAATTTCTACTTTTTGTGGCTTGATATAAGGAATGCAATGATCATCCAGTACCACCGGACTCTTAAAAGTATTACTTTTCTGTGTGTGTCTGAAAGCAGAATTTTTAGGTGTTAAGGATATTTTAATGTCACTAGTAGCTGCAACGATAGTATCAGAATGCTTCTAGGTTAGATATCCAGGTGGACTGGGTACTGCAGGACAGTAACTCCAACTTTATCTAAAACCTGCTTCAGGCCCTGTTTAGACACCTACATCCTTTTTTAGCTCTAAAATTTGATATTATTCCTTACTTTCCCCATCAGTAAAATAAGGATAATGGGGATTCTTTTCTGAATCTATTTCATAGTGTAAATTCTTTAATGTATTTCTGTATTTGTACAAACTTAAATTTCAGTTGTAGGCTCTGAATGTACTTCTGGTACATTAATATGCTATAAAGTAACAGCACATAAAAGGAGAATAATTAACATTTTCCACCAAGTACTAAATTTAATATAAATTAAATATAATTTTAGCACTGAATTACTATTTCACCTTATCCATGTTTTAATATAAGTATGAAGTATTAGCATCCCCAAGGCAAAGCAGCTCCTGTAATTTAAGACCACCCCAAAGAAACTCTAAAATATTCTTCCAGGGTAATTTTCTAGATGTTAAAAATATGCAGTTATAACTTATCTATAGCACTGCCAACTGTAACATTAAATATATTGTTCATGGAAACAAACACCACTGCTTCTACGAACACCGCTCCTTCTCCCGTTAGAGCTTGTTCCCATGCTCTATAGCCGAGTAGCTCAGGCCAACATTCTGCCAAGGCCCAGGGTAGGGTTAAGGTTGGGAGAGAGAGCAAGCCTACAACTGCAAGTGGTGTTGGAATACAAAGGGGTGCCAAAGGATGGTGTAGACTGCAAAAGCAACGCTCCTCAGAGAGCTTGTTCATGCAGGCCATGATGTTGGTCTTTGGCTAAGGCTTGGCTGAAGCCTAGAGTTCAGTTTCGAGTAAATGATAGGATAAAAACAAAGCCAAGAGCTCCAGGTGGTGTAGGGCTGCAAAGAGGCTGTCAAAGGATAGCATAGGATGTCATATGAAGTCTACCCTGAGACTTGCTTGTGTTTGTCATTGCTATGGGTCTTGGGGTAAGGCTATCTAGGAGATAGACTAATCCTAGAACTCCAGGTGGCACGTGGCTTCCAGAAGCTGCTGAAAGATAAAGAAAGCTGCAAGATTTCCTCACTGAGGACTTCTTTGTGCCCTAACTATGGACTTGGGCTAAGCCTCTGTCAAGGCCTAGAGCTAGGGTTAGTGTTGTGGCTGGGATGGAGAGAGAGTCTAGACCTGCAGTTGGAGTTAGGCTGCAAAGAAACTGTCAAAGGATGGTTTAGATGGCAGACAGATTTCTCCCCCAAGAGCTGTTCATGTAGGCCATGGCTGGGTGTCTTGAGCTAAGGCTTAGCCAAGGCCAAGGGGTTTTATTAGGGTTAGGTTTAGAGTTAGGAGAAGGACAAAGCTGAGAGCTTCAGGTAGCGTGGGGCAGCAGAGGGGCTGCCTAAGGGTGGTGTGGGCTGCAAGAATTCTCCCCATAGAGCTTGTTCGTAAGCACCATTGTTGGGCTATAGTAAATGTCTGTATTATATCCCTATTAGTAGAGTGTTTAAAATTATCAGTATTTAAATCGGAGAGGAAATGTACAAATTTTGTATTATATAGGGTTTGTTGTTTTGTGGTGGTTTTTTTTTTTTTCTGAAAATGGTATAAAAAATACTCCAGCAGTTGAAAACATATTTTGCAATTCTTGTTTATATTGAGGTAGAGGACTCTAGAGGAGGAAAAAATGATGGATATTGCAAAACAGAAGATTTCTTTCTGGAATTGGAATATTAAATAATGAAGCACACAGTAAAATGTGACCAAAGGCCCTTTGATTTTCATTACTTAGGTGCATGATGTTCTGTGGTATTCAGCATCTAAAACTTATAAGAACATCTAAAAAATACTTCCAATAAAATAAAAAGACTTAAGTAGCACCAATCTAGTTCTACTCCTTGGATTTCAGATTGTGGGGGCAAAAAAAAAAAAAAGGAAATCAGTGGTAAATGAAAACTACAAAAGTTATCGAAGGACCTGTCACTTCTCAATTTGTACAAACTGGTGCATGGCGAAACACACACCACAGTAATGTTCCTTAATTCCATCCTTTTCTGTCCTGTCTAAAGCCAAGCCAATTAATGAAAACTATAGAAATGAACCTTGCAAAGTGGGTGCTATTGACAACATTTTGTACGTCTGAACGTGCATTTCTTTCTTTAAATCTCCTTGCCAAAAGAAAAGTATTTTATTGTGAATTGGGTCCACTGTAAGACAATCAAAACCATCAGTTCACCTGTCTACACTTCTTGTGACATACTTGATGTCTAATGCATAAAATAAGGGCTTAGCCATCAACTAGTCTGCTCTTCCTCTTACAGGGGTGGAATGTGCAGTCGGCACTACAACACAAGCACTCCTCATTACCGTTCCACGCCCTCCTCCACTGGAGACACAGTGGGTGGGCAAGCTCTGCCACTGAAATCTGAAGAGCTTCTGCTTTACCATATGCAGAATGTGGACTTGGCTACCAGAGGCACAGAAAGGGTGCGAAGTGGCTGGCATAGCTGATTTGCCCCATGGGACAAAAGGTGCAATTTTCTGAGTCTGTATTATTTCCATAGTGTAGTCCCCACACACTGGGATCAATAGACTAGGATTTCAGTCCACCCTCAGTGAGCAGTTCAACGACAAGTCCTTAAACTGTGTTTTCACACAGTCTCTGATATGCTTACAAGTTGTGTCCAAACATAAAGTCTTGTTTAAGCTTTCTGAAACTACTGGGCCAGAACTCAAGACCAAAATTGGCTTCGTACACATAATGCCTTTCCTGAATGTCTAGAAAAGGAGGTAGAAGAAAGAGGAGGCACAGGCAGGATGAATTACATTTTTTTTTCATCGTAATTCATTGCCTGGGAGAAACTTAGCAGGCAAGGTATTTGCCATGTTGATCCATTTTTCAGAGACAATGAGGGCTTGCAAACAGCATGTCCTCTTGGGTGTATTCCCTCTGAGCTCTCCCTCTAACTCCTTTCTGGAGCCCAAGAGCAGGTGGAAGTGAAAATACTTGTAAACAACAAACCCACACGGGTTGAATCCATGCTCTGCAGTAATACCAGCAGTCCCTCATTCTTTTCTAAGGATGCATCTTATAAAAATACCTGGCATATGTTTAATCTCCTTCATTTTTACAGGATAGTTAAAGAGACCTGACAGCACATACTGTGGAGAGAAGAACGGGAGCACTTTTTGCACACTGATAGTGTGTAGTATCAGCTGCCATTTAGACAGTTTAACCCACAATCAGCTATAAGGCTTGGATGCAGATTTGAATTGCTTAGTCCCAAGCCAGGACAGATTTTGTCTTCGATTACTAAAAGGTATGTCTGTGTAGACAAGAGCAGATAGGTTTAAAAGGAATATAGGTCAAAGCAAAGAAGGTCAGCAGATTCCCAGGCTTGTGCTGCTATCTGGTGGAGTCAGCTTGGGAAGGATGCTCTTCAGGAGAGGCAGGGACTAAGGAGATGATGAGGAACTGTTCCCTGGAGGCTTTTTAGAATCAAAATTTAGGACTGGAAGTCATGTCATGATGTGCAGTTCACAAGTACCACAAGGTACCAGGCTGGAAGAAAGGGCTTACTATCCTTCCCAGGGCACTAGGTATGCACTTTCCTGCTATTCCAAAGACAGTGGTAGCATCTATCATGATCGGCATCATATAATGTGATTTTATGCCTGCCTTTGGTAAGTGTGCAATGGATAGCAGCCTAGAGGGTAAGATGTGAGCTTTGAATTCAGAAGCGTAGACTTTTCCCCTCACTACAGTGCAGTATTAGGAGGACAAATTCATGAAGTGTTCAGATAATCCATGGTAAGTAGAGGACCCCAAGGCCACACCAGAAATCTATTCCTTCCCGCCTTTCCCGGTCCCCTCAATCTAGCATGTGTCTCCCTGAGGCAGGATGAGTGCTGGGGAAGAGGTGTAAAGCTGTGCACTGGTCCCTGTTCCTCGCTGGCCAGCACAGATGCTTTCTTTGTGTGCATGGTTGCCCTTAGCTGCGCTGCCTATGGCAGCTTCTGGCCCGGCTGGGTGGAAGCCCTTGCTTTGGCCCCAGGTTTGGTGTTTCACCGCCTCAGACTTGCTAATTTCAAAGTGGCAGTGAAAGAAATGTCTGTTGTGGCAGGAATCCCTTCACTACAGCTGTGGGAGAGAAGATGGAAATAGAGCATTTGGAAAGAAAATTATCATGTCACTGTACACAGCAGCTCTAAGAATCACTGGGAGCTAGGAAGGGGAGGATGGGACAGTCAGGATCTAAAATATCATCAAACAGATATCCTGACAAGCAAGGAGGACACAGACTGTCACTCAGTAGATCAGGCAGCAAAAAGGCATCCTGTCTTGATGCTACAGAAGCCAGGTGGGTTCTCATGAATGGACTCCATATTACTTTTACTACTTACTAATTACACTCCATATTACTTACAGGCAACTTCCTCAACTGATGAACTGCTTTAATACAGAGCAGCTAGTCTAATTTTATTTTTGAGGATGGAAGTGTGATAAGAATTATGTGCATGCAAGCTCCTAGGTTGGTTCAAATTATTTATAACTTTTCACAGTCTAAGCTTCTGTCAAGTTTAATTTCATTGCTTCTGAAAATTATATTCTAGACTGGAGTGCTAAAAGGGGAAAAGCTGTCAGGGAAGGAGAAGTTTCTGCTATTCAGTTCCACATTTTTTTCTAAGCAAGTTTTATTTATTCTGCTGGAGCTCAGGTCATTTCATTCAGAGAGTCTGTGGCATGCATTTGTTATGATACTGAAAAAGAAAAACGTCTCATATATGAAAATCTCCCACTAGATCCCCCAAATATCTCTCATAATGTTATTTTTTCGTTATGAATCTTCACTCACGCTGAAAAGCTCCTGGTAAATTCAGAAAGAACTGTTTCTCTTTCCTATTGTGTTAAAGTTTGAATTTAGTTGGATATAAATCTAATGAGAGACACAATAAAACCTAAACATGTTACTTTCCTTTGATTAATTATGATTTTTGGAGAGTACGTTCTCATGTTTTGGGTTATGAATTCACCATTTACACCATGTTCCCTGAGATCTTTTGGTGAAATGGCTACTTTAACAGGAAAAAGCTCAGACAGAAATTCAAGATCCAGCAATGGGAGAAGAATTGTCAAAAATAGCCAATAATTGACAATCACTGACAGTCTCGTAGGGTCAAGCAGCTGTTTCAGAATATCTTCTTGTAATAAATGTTGCCTTGTTGGATGGCAGATGAATATAAGAAAACAAGAGCTCTTTCTGAACGTGTTGAAATCACCAAAAGCATTCCCATGCCTTCAGCATCTGCTGAAGCAGCCCATAGTTGAGGCACTTCATCAGAATGGACACTGCATTTTGTTTTTCTACTGCAGGCAGCCATTTGTGTCTGTGCTTTCTCCTTCTCCTTTTGTGTTCTGCAGCTGCCTTATTGCAACAGTGGCTTCATCTTGCTGGAAACTAATTATTAAATGTGTCAAATTTGGATCAAATATGAATTTACTCTCTTTATCATGTTATAGTGCTATCCTTACTTTGCTCAGGGTGAACAAATGTTTGAGCTTTACTCTGCAGTCCCTTTTGAATGAAAGTTCTTATACTGAGACTTGTTGAGGAATCCGGCTCCAAAATACGTATGAATGTATGCATATTTGATAAGGAGATTTGAACCAGCAAACTCATTTAGGTGTTAGTTGTTTTTAATGTAAAAATAAAATATCTGGTGTTTTAAACTACATCTAGTATTTTTTTTCCTTAGAGCTTTTATAGAAATATTGGTGGTGCTTTTATGCCATGTGTATCCCTTTAAGAGGTAATCCTTCATTTACCTCTGTAATTGGAAAGGAAAATGTTTGCTAACAAAATAGAGTGATTGCTTTGGCTCTTAATTTCCTGTTTATGTTGGAATTGATAGGTGTTTCTTCATTAGCATCAAGAAGGAAGGAGCTGGTCATCTATGAATAACTCATTTACATTGCAATCACAAAGCTACAGCAGATTGTAACCCCTGATTCAATAACCAAAAAGTACCCATCGGTCTTAGCAAATTGGATGGCCCAAATCTTGCCCATAAACTCAATCCAGAATGAACCAAAGGGCATCCCAGCAATCTGTGTAGGATAATCAAGACTTGGCTTGGTATTCAATAACAAAGGGTAATGTATTTATTATTGTACCATCTAAGGTTTCATTTTGTAATTGCATTCTTTCCTACCAGAATTCACTGACAGAAGTGTTTAAAAATATATTTAGCTTTATGTGATGTTGTGTCCAAGTAGAACCTAGACTTGTATTTAAATATTCATGTTTGAAGTGTCATTTTCATTTGTTATAGTTTGCTTTAATTTCTATTTGCTTTCAAATTTGTTTTCCCAATGATAGTACTTTAATTAAAAGGTATTTGAGCACCTCATTCTCACTGATTCGAAAGAAGGAAAGTAGACAGGCACGTTGGAGGAATTGGCCTGAAGTCCTCTACGTGTCTATAGAAGAAGACTTAGAAAAGCATAGACAAGAGAAATCCACAACTTCTTGTCGTAGCTGCGCTGTGGCAGCAAGTCTGTTTTGAATAGACGGTGTCTAAAAAAAAATGGTAGTTCCAGCCACATGCTAGTTCTGTATTTGGCTTTTAATTACTGTTTTGGATTGATGCCACAGATAAGAACCAAGAATATTGGTAGATTTCTTTGATGATTCAGAAGACCATTCAGTAGAAATTAGATGCAACCATATTCAGTAAATCCTACATACCAGTCATCAAGACTGATACATCTCTCAGTATAAAGCTGAAGATTTTCTTAATTTGTGAAAACCTCTTTTCTGTTTTACAGTAGGATAAACCCAATCGTTTAATGGATGAGCATTTCTTTGAGAATCTTCTACCCAAAAGCTAACTTAGAAAAAACGTGACATGTAGTTAGTACAGTGTCATCTGAATCATTTATATAACATTCCTCCCACCGTACTGCTCATAATATCTTCGAAAAGGCAGGTGAAGAGCTACAACAAAAGTGATAATGTAAGGGAAAAGCCTGAGATGTGAAACGACAGCACAAGAGGTACAATTTATACTTCACCTTATAAAAATGATAAGGCCAAGGCATTTCCAGGTCACAAACAAACCTTTACATAAGAAAAACAGCATCTCTGTGCTTTTACAATGTAGTATGTATTTATGTTGCTGCGTATATATATGCATTAGTCAAATACCCGTGACGTCTGCCCACAAATCAGTAGTGGACAAAAAATATATTCATGTTCATAAGAAATTTTTTTGATCATGTTTAGTAGCAAAATGATGGCAGTTGGAAAAAGGTAAATATGTAGTATTTGTCAACTTCACAGAACATATGCATTACAGATTGGTTCTCTGTTAATGTTATGGTCACCACATTAACAGGTGTTGGAGCATCACTGGATCTGATAAAAAGTTTAAATCCTGTTCTGTGTAGTTATTATGGTGCCAAAGAAACTTTCACTGTCCTCTGCATATTTACTTACACACATTTGTACAACACAGGGTCATTGGGCTTACTTAGGTTGAAACAGGAATTCATCATAAATAAGTAAATTTAAGACAACTGAAAATTAAATTTAAGGACCTAAATCTTATCTGTCTTTATATTCATGTAAATAGACATTAATATCTCCAAAGTCAACATAATCAAGAAAAGAATGTACCTCTAAGAGGTTTGCACAAGAACTAGCTGGGAGTTGATTTGGTATTGTGCAAATGCCTGTGCTGCATAATGCAGGTCACTTAGGGTGCAGATTTTGAACAAAATAGGCATCAGACTTCTCCACAAATCATTTTCAACCAATATTGTTATTATACCTTCTCCATCTCAGCACTTGGACTCAGGCTTTTCCCATTCCTAGAACAAGTCATCTCCCAGACCTCCACCACAGGACTGGTACTCCCACTTTCACTGTTCAGCACAATGGCTTTTTTCAGAGATCCCACCCGCCACACACAATGGGTTGGCCAGTCTAGGATCTCCCACGTGAATTTGCCACACAGAGTTGGGAATAGAGCCACATTTAGTCTAGAGCAATATTTTAATAAAAGCCATTTTGCTGAGCAAGGAGCTAAACCTGCAGGCCCTCTCCACTCACGAGTGCTTCCTTAGTTGATGCTCAGACTGATGCCCGAGGGCACTAATAAGCAGGGATCCTCCACCCGCACCCTCTGCCCATGGGTCCAGGACCTCCATTTAAGCCCAGCCCTGGGTTGTTGGTCTGTCTCTTGGTTAAGGTGATTTGTCTGTCCAGCTTAGCCCCTGTGGGACTGTGCTGCGGTGGGTGAGGATGCTGCCCTGCCAGGATCACCCTCAGCTCCTAGCCTGTTCCCCCCCTGCTCCTGCTGCTCACTGGAAAAAGAAATATATTTTAGTGTTTTTCAGTATAAGTTTCTTTTCTCTTTCCACAGTAAGGTCTCTTCAGCAGAAGATGGTAGAAGCTAGACTGTTTTAAGAAGTTATTTTTATAATATACAGTTGCATTAGAATGCCATCATGATATATGTTTTAAATAATATGAAGGGATGGAAAACAAAACAGTAAAACACAGCTGGCATATTTTAGTGTGCACTACTCTGATCCGTAGTTTGCCGACAATATAAGGCCTCAGGGTGAAGTGTTTATATTAATTTATTCTTAATACCCTATTGTGCTTTACCATTTTGCTTTATTTTCCTCAGTCAACTTTGGTGCTTTGTCAAAACATTCCTTGACTTTCTCCAGGAGCTATAGTCAGGACTTTACAACCAACAGGTTTTGCCATTGTCTTCTAATTTTGCAATTCTGCTCTGGTATTGTAAAACTAGGAAATAGCTTAAAGCAAAATAGCACTTCCCTATAAACCAGATACTAAATCAATTTACGCAATTAGTAGAAGAATGGATTTGAATGGTCTCCCACATAAATAAGAGCAATTCACCCAGGTAAGGGTGTTCAAGACCTTGCCCGTATAGTTTAGGTATAAAACTATTTTTCATAAACTTCCACCACCGATTAGAGAATCCAGGATGTCTTGACAAGATTGACTGTGAAAGTAAATATACCTGACCTGCTGAACAACATGGCTATAGGGGAATTGCACTGGGATGAGTCTTTTTGCATTGAAGCGAGAACTGTTTGTCAGCAAGAGGCATCATGTAGCTCATGGCATTAGCTTCACCCCCGCCCCATCTACCTCACAGTTCACGACACCTGCAATGGCGTGTTTTCTAGCTATTGATATATCAGCTATTGAAAACTATATATTTACATCAAAGCAATCGTTCAATGCAAAGTATGCAAGTAGGGTAGCATCTGTACTAATAACAATACCTGATCCTGCCATGGAACAAGGTCTAGCCTGGATGACTTCCTTACAATCCTTTTTAGTCTTATGATTTGCAATATAGTATGATACCCCCAATAAAACCATTCATTGTTACATTCTTGTTTCTCCAGCAGATGACTCATTAATATCTATATATACTGATGCCTAACTAATGTTTTATGTGACAGACACCCGTGATAGTGAAAATCCAATCTAAGGGAGAACTGCACTATATATCAAAAAAGTCTGAGCTGGTGGTCAAGTTCTCGTTAAGACGTTAAAGCCACAGTGGATGTAAGCATGTTTTCATAGTTTAACAAAAAAACCCCAAGCCCTTCTTTTTCATATTGAGGCTTTGCCGTGGTTATCAACACGTCTTATTACAGAAAACTCTACCTCAGTTATGATTTCAAATTTAGAAATGGAAACTAATACAAATTTTGGTTGCTTAATGTTTAACAAAATTCTTCCTTAGGTTGTGTAATAAAATATTCTGAATTGGGATATGCGCAGAGGGCATTTCTGGTGAAGGATCTTTGTCAATTAAGCCAAATTTGATTTGGTACCCTAAGGCTTGGATTTACAGACATCAACGGCATGCTGCAATGCAGAATTTCCACTCAGCTCTCTTCTGATGACAGCTCTGAAGTGAGAAGGGGAGTAGATTGCAAAGGACTCTTCTTATAGGAATTGGTCTACTTTTTATTAATTACTGGGGTTTTCCAGTCTTTTACATAGTTCACATTTTAATAAATCCAACTCAGTAAAAGGTAATGTACAGTGCATTCAAATGTCAGTGTCATCTTGCTGTTTTCATGCCTGTGTTGTAAAAGAGAGTGAGGAAACCGTATTGCTTGCTCATAACATTATCTCACAGAATTTTTTTTAAAATACGCTTGTACGTATGTCACATGGCTCAGAAATTTTCAAATTATGAAAACTGGTAATATATCAATATCTTAACAATCACAGTTGTGAATCCCTTTGGGTAAGAGAATAATTGTTCTCTAATCATCATCTTTACTCTTTCTGTTAACATTTTTGTCCTTAACTTTCAACTTAGCTCAAGCTGCAGCACTGACACGTATAATTTTGGTTACTAGAATTCCATACTTCTACAGCGCCAAGAGCTATGCAGTTGTATTATATTGTGGGGTCTGCTCTACATGGGCTGTTTTGTTGCCCTGTTTTAATTAAGAATGTAAGTGTATTCAAATGCTACACTAAGCTTCTTATGAAAGTAAGGAATGTTAAAAAGTAAAGAAAATGCCTACATTTGAAATAAATATGTATTTTTATGAAAAAAGCAATTAAATTTTAGGGTTGGTGGGGTTTTTTTCCTGACCTTACTTGTCTGCTTTCATTTACAGATACCAGGGCTGGGCCAGAAGGCTTTGAGTACAGGTATCTCTGTAGTAACAGGATTCATCTTACAGAGGTATCACTCACTTCAGCGGTGGTGGACTTGACGTTTGATTCTGCATTTTCTAATTCATTGTCAAATTATGTACACTGCAGTTAGATATTTGTAGATATGTGATTAATGTTTTGAAAAGGGGTGTGTTTCGTTTAAAGGGTTATTCAAACATGTTGGAAGGTAGCATATGAATTGCCTGTATTTGATTAGAACACATGGCGCTTCCTATTTCTTCGTACCCAGGAGAATACTAAGCACAAGTTTGCTGAAATTATTTCCATAAGCCAAGGACACAAAAAGTTTAAGAGACCTTAGGCTCCAGTTGCCTGTGACCACAAGGTCGCTATTGAAATTATTCACCCAAAGCAACTATGTTGCTGTTCCAGTATTTTGTGTGATCAGGTATCACTACCCTGATTTATTTCTTCGCCGTAGTCAAATTTTATTAAAACACTGTGGAGGTGAACAGATAGTCTCAGTAAGTTTCTGTAAGTTGCAAGTTTCTGCAACTAAGTCATAATTACCTAACTTGGCACAAATGCCTGCGTAACGCTGAGAACAATACCACAGAAGCTAAACTTATTTTGACTTTTTCGCAGCATCTCACTCTAACAAACAAGGGAACTGTGATTCAGTGCAGGAAAAACTGTAAAACAGGATTTGTCAAACTGGGAACAGGTAAAAGACTTCTGGTGGATTTTTACATGCCTCTCCTAGACGAAAAGATCTTGCACAGCACTTCCACTTTCTACAGCGTTTCTGCTCTCTAATGACCTCTTTTCCTACAACAGAGGTTTCTTCCTGATCTTTACCCTTTACGCATATAGCGTGGCTTGGACAGTCCAGAATTAAAAGCAAGGTATGCTCCAGCTGGGACTCTAATAAGCTTTTGCTAGCCCATAGTCAAATCAGTTTTTATAAACTAATATCAGACTTCATCGTGTGGCTAGAAGACCTCCAAGAACCACACAACATTACAGAAGTGGTTTTAGTGTTTCGGTAGCTGGTACCCCTCCCTTCCGTGTCAGTAACAATCTGCTTACGGAGCCTGGTGTCACAGCTATTGCAGAGCGTTGTGTTTCAAGAGGTATATGTGTAAGCCATCTTTCTTATCATCTTTTATAATGCCCATGATCAGTGGATATGACTTGAAAGAATTTATTTCTCCATAAAGTAGTTCCCAAAATCAAGTGTTTTGCTTTTGTCATTTTTTTCTCCAGAAGTGTGGGTGCTTGTCTGAAAACAACAACAAAAACCCACCTATTACTGAGTTTAAAATTAGCTACTTTTTGTGTTTTGGTAACAAAAAAATGAAGAATATTTTTGTTCAGGTGGATTTTCATGGAGCACCCTAAAATTTAGCAAGTACAGAAGTTTTCTACTGAATTTTCTGTTTCATAAAAGAGCTTTTAAATTACTCATTTTAACCATGAAAGAACTCAGAGTAGGTGTCTATAGGGAGGAACAAAATCTATTGTGCTTCCATACAGAAACAGTCTAACTCAAAGATACTTTTGCTTTAGGGCCTTTTCTTGAGGCTGTTGATATAAATGCTGGTGGAGCTAAGACCACCCAGAATCAATGAAATTCTGCCTCTGGATGTTTGGTTAGTAAAGCCAAGTAGAACTTTGTATATGTAAAATCATTATAGGTTACAATTTCCTTCACAGTATTTTAGAATACATCCCTCTATTTCTCTTGAGGTTACCCCATTGCAAAATATATGTTGTCAAAAAGCTTGATTATGGTTTTATTAACGTTTTCTGTGTTATTGTTCTTCTTCCTGCTTAGGATCAACGTTATGGAGCATAGACAGTAATACTTCTAAAAGCAAAGAACAGAAGGAGAGAGCCATGCTTTTAACTCATTTAAAAACCAGAACATATCTGAAAACTAAATCAATTGTTGGACAAGTAGAAGAGTCTGCTACCCCAACATTTTAACATCCAAGGAGGGCACTCTCAGTGGTATGTGTTCAGCATCACTTTCAAGAACGGTAATATTCAGGTGGCTCAGAGGTAAAGGCTTGAGATATTTTATTTAAGTTGCATGAAATTTAAAGTTTAGGGTTTCAGTTTCCTTGAGGTAAAGGTAGGGGATGGCTACCTTTTATAGGCTATATTTATACAATGCTTTAAATATGATTGTCTGTTGAACTATGTTGAAATACTACTGCATTTTTGTGCAGTACCTTCTATATCACATTTTCCTTTGAATTTGTGTTGAGCTTGAAGTTTTATTTAAGTTGCATGAAATTTAAAGTTTAGGGTTTCAGTTTCCTTGAGGTAAAGGTAGGGGATGGCTACCTTTTATAGGCTATATTTATACAATGCTTTAAATATGATTGTCTGTTGAACTATGTTGAAATACTACTGCATTTTTGTGCAGTACCTTCTATATCACATTTTCCTTTGAATTTGTGTTGAGCTTGAAGAGCTGCTCTAACAGCCAAAACCAAATACTGTGATCAACCCCTTGCCTGGTTTATTGCGGTGTTCTTTGGACCTTTGAGGGGTAAACCACAGCCAGTACTGGATAGATAATACTAAGGAAAGTTTTCCCTGTAAAAAGATAGCTTAATCTGGTCCTGGTGAGCACAATCCTACAAGTTAACTTTTAATTTTTTTTTTTTTTTAAGAAAGATAATGTTTTATATTTTTGCTCTTAGAGAACACTTTCTGAGGAGATATATCTTTGGATATTCCCATGTTATTGATGTTCTAAGACACTCAGTGGGATGGAATGCAGAGTTCCTTTCCTGTTTTTTCAGGGAATACCTTAAACTGCCTTCTCCTCCTTCAATTTGGCACTGACAGCCCAAAGTACTGATTATTCCTAATATAAGAATATAATCTCTGGCAACATTCTGAAGTTAAAGCAAATAATTTTTCTTCACTGGTGAATAAACTGAAAGAAGAGACTTGTGTCTCTACACCTCCTCAGGGAGGAGCATTTCACTACATGTTGGCTGCTAAAAGAACTAAAAAAGGGAGGTTTCTCTGATATATTGCTAATCCTTTACACAGAATCGTAGCTAATTTTCACTACAAAAGGAAGAGAAGGAGGAAATGTAAGTTGAGTGAATTAGAGTTGTCTGGTTTTAGGATTTGCCCTAAACTCCAGATCAAGCATGGTACAGTGTAATTTATTTTAAAACTCTCTTTCATTTACTATACACTATGATCAGGAAAGGGTCTCACCTTCTGTTTGACTTTGAAGAAATGTTTGTGTGTAAAACAAAGGTGCTCTAGGTTAGCTGTAAATCTACATCTCCACGGATTTGCGTTTGAAGGGTCTTGATTGTAGGGCATCAGAGAGACAAGCAAGTATGATCTTCTCTTTAGGATTACACATACCTCAAAAGAGCATTTAAGATTACAGACCAAGTTCTACCTAATAATCAGGAAACTCCTTGAATTTTACACTTATTGTATTGTTATCAGTTGTTTGGGCTTTAGGGTTTTTTTTTCTATTTTAATACATAACTCCACCATATTGCTTGCCACCTGCAATATGTTTACGTAAATCGTTAAAGGCACCTGATGAATACTTAGATAAGGAGCAATGTTAGAAGTTTGGTAAATATTTATCTATACGTAGACTAGAAAGAATGAGAAGCTATCCTTTCTTCCTCCGATACCCCTGTAGAGAATGCCTTTCCATGTCTCAGGATATTTAAGTACCAATTCTCAGTTTTAAATTTTTTATTTTTTAAGGGAAAATGATATGACATGCCAAATAAACAGTAGCAAAATAATCCTTTTTAAACTTTGGAAAATAGCTTTATGATTTGTTAGTTTTATTCTGTAAGATAATAATAAACAGGATAAATGTCTGAAAAGTAGCTTTAAAATACAATTTAGCTAGAATGTATGCAGTTCTTTTGGAAATGCAACAATCAATAAATTTGTTTACAGTCTTATACAATGCCTTAATTGGGACATTTTTGCCTTTTTTTAAAAGAAGGAAAAAATAGTATTAATAATTTATTATTTAGACTGAAGTACATTTAAAAGGATGCAGTTAATGTTATAGCCCAATACCCAAAGCCCCTGAAAATCAGGACAGAATTTAAGCAAAGCTGTCATTCAGCCTTTGGCTACTTTCAATGTAACTAAGAAAAGTGCACTCAACCCCCCATACCCTCTTTTATCACCCTCTCAACTTAAATTCTTTTGTTTTCCAGACTTCCAAAAAGTGCATTCAAAGTTTGCAGAGCTTTTTCCGTCCATTAGATTTGCTTTTTCTAGGGACTTAAACCAAACAAACACCACAGCGGCATCTGGCTTTCAGTTGAATGTTTAATCACTCTAGTCATATCCATTCAGATGGATCATAAATGCTGCCTATTTTCATGCTACAGTCTGTCCATTAAAAATGGGTTTACCTTTTGACTGGTATAAGGTGATCATTGTTTTCGCTTTTATGTATATATCCTTTTTATTTCTAATGGAGTATGCTCATAAACAGCAAGTATATTGTTCATGGTATCAAAAACTACAGCTATGAATTCACAAGATTCAAGTGCAAGTAACTTTAGTATATAGCATTTCAAAATTGCTAGGCATTTTTTACTTTTCCTTTAGCATTATATTCAATAACGAAAAATATTAGTATTTCTTTATTGTCTCTTTATTACTAATTCTTTAAAGGTTTTAATCTGTTGTGTTTTTTTTTTAAACAATTCCCAACTTTAAGCTTATGAGACTTGAGCACAATAAGAAATAGCTGAGTTTTCTGTAAGTTGATTCATCATCACAGAATGTTATTAATGAAATTAAAATAATGTGTTTTAAATGGGTGTCAAGTTCAGACTTTTATTGTGAAACAAATGGTATCATAAAATTTATACTGCATATATTATGAAGAGAAGTCAATGACCTGAATGTGTCAGTGATAATCTTTATGCACTTATCATACACAGGGTGAAGAATTATACGTCTTCAATTCTGCACAGACAGAAAACCCATAAGGCAAAGAGCGTTTCATACAATTATTACCACACAATGGCATGACACGGCATGCTAATTATCACGCGTTGGTAGCACATGAGATGCCCTGCCTGAGCGTGCAGCACCGCTGCCAGATGTGAGCACAGGCCTGAGCGCAGCAGTGCGGGCGAGTGAGGAGGGCTGCAGTCACTGCCACCTCACATGAGCTGCATGGCGTGACGCAGAAGGCTACAACCTTCTCCCTCCATACCCACACTCTTGTTTCCTCTCCATTACATTTAGAGATACAATTAAAGCAGTATAAGTAAAACTGTATGTATTGTATAGTAGCCATGCTTTGTCATATGAAGGTTCTTATTGCCATATCTCTTGTTCCTGTAATAGAAGTGAATAATAGGAAAATTATACTAGTGCCTATGAACTTTTCAGGTGCTGTTCTCCCTTAATATAGCTGTAACCTCATTGGTATTCATTTCCTTGGACATGATTGAAAAAGGAAAAACCACCTCTGAAGTCGCTAAATTATGTAATTCAAAGAAAAGGAAGACCCACAGGAATTACATATGAAGAATAAAACCAGGCATACTTAGTTTACGTAGGATAAACTGTAGTCACGCTTCCAGGCATAAGACATCCAGTAAGTGCCAAGGGTTAGGAAGACACTTTTTAGTCGTATAATTGTGGTCACTATGGCCGTTACCTGGACAATGGCAGGCAATGACCATTGTCATCAACAGGATGTGCTACTAGAAGATGTTGTGGTCTTTAGGAAGGCCTGAAAATTATAAAAGCATCTGTGCTGTGCTGTAAGCAAACCTAGTATAATCATGGCATTACGTCCAGATAAGTTTAAACAGTATCACTTTACTCCAGTTTAGGCTTTCAATTCAACTCTGTGATCCTGAATAGAAAAGTAAGGGTTATTTCATTAGTTGGAAACTGGATGCTTTCTCTGGAGCCACAACCTGGTGGCCACTGGAAACAATAACTTGAACGTTTGTGTATGGCAAATGCAAGTAAATTAAATGGTTTGGAGCTAGTTGCCAAATGCCTTCTGAGAAGGGTACTGGTACTGAATGGGTACAAGGTGGAGAGGTCTGATAACCAGGGTAACAAGGGGGAAATGGAGAAACACAGAGGTGCAAGACTGGAGAAATGTAAAAAACTTTTTTTTTTAATAGAATATAATGTTTCTGAGATTAGAGAAATACTGTAATATATTAACAAACTGCTTATTTAATCAATTTGTAGATTTACAAACCAGAAACATCAACCCCAGCTTTTTGAAAACATGAGTGCTTCTATCTTATAATCCTATGAATTCTGAAAGAAAGAGAGAAATTCAGATAACACTAGGTAAAGCTATAGTTTATATAGTAATTATTTATATATTATTACATTACAGCATTTTAAAATTAAGTCTTTTCTGTATCAGGTGAGAATTCCATTTAAATGGGAACAGACTACTAAATTGCATTAAGGCAACACAGTTCTATGAAGAAGCCTCGAGTGAAACTGCACTGCTGGTATTCCACTCCCAGTAAGCTTCTGGAATTTTCTCTGACATGCTGTTGACTGGCTTTCACATCTTGTGTTATTAAACTAACAATTAAGGAAAATCAGAAAAGCCAATGATTCATAAATATGTATGTATGGTCTAATATATGAAGTATTTTCCTGGAAATGTAGGAAATCAGAGCTCTAAAGCTAAAGTATCCATTTAAAATGAGAAAGGAATAAGTAGAAACACCACTCATTAAATACTTTTTATTAAAGAAATGGCTCATTATCCTTTTGTGTGACTCATGAAGTCACCATCAATCAGCTATGCAATCTGTAATTATATAGCATTTCACTGCCAACATGGGTGCAAAAAATCCATAGCTAGAATTTGATTAACTCTGACTCAAGGGACTGCTAAAGGATATTGGACTTTACAGTCATGATTTTTGAAAATGACTACTTAATTTGCGTGCCTTAATATTTGGATTTTCAGATGGAGATATTTTCAAGACAAGTTCAGAAATAACAAGGTATCCACCCTTTGAAAGTCAGCCCCTTTAAACCAGTTCAATTACTTCCTTCTCCAATGTCCAACATTAAAACCATCATAGAACAATTCAGAAATCCTGCATCAGAAAATTATTAAACAACAAACTGATGTGTTTCTTAGTGCCACGAGGTGAGATTTTGCTTGTAATAAACATGTAGTGTAACTATGGGTATTTTCATTACGCACATACACATTTAATCCTGTTTAAAAGCATATGATGCATTGAGTAAAAAATGAACTTTTTTTTCTGTCCTTAATCATTTTATTTCATATGCATTTTCTTCTGTTTACTTGGTTCACTGACTGAAAATGAGAACACCTATCTTTTCTTCTACCTGCCTTTTTTTTTTTTTGTATTCTTATTACTATCACCAACGTTTGAAAGATCTCCTTACTCAGTATTTTTTTTGAAATACAGAATTAAATCAAGGACCTTTTGATATTATGTGCTATGGTCTCTCCAAAATGTGACTTCCACTGTTCTCTCACATCCCATTCCCTCAAACCTCTCCTCTAAATTACTCCCCCTCCCTCCCCAATCCGTACCCCCACAGAAATCTTTCACATTTCTATTTCAATATTTGATGACAAGAAGAAAAGCAGTATGCAAGGTAAGGATAGAACTCTAATTGATATAAATGTGAAATGACAGTAATGGTCTCTGTTTGGGCCATGGCTGGAGACTTCTGTATAATGAAAAATCCTCTACAGTCAGTATTTTTTGTCCCTCTAGTAATATTAGCTAAGATAATGTTTTAACAGATTTTTGAACTGAAGTCTTAGTTCTGCTGTGCAAAGTTGAAATATACCAATACATAGAAGGTATTTTTTCATCTTTGCAGCATTTCTAGAATGGGATTTCTTTTTTCCAGAAATATGGAAGAAAAAAAAAAATATTGGCAACCTTCATTGTAATTAGTCTATTTCAATAAGTGATAAATGGTTTCATTGTTATTCATTTCTGGCCTCTTGAGATTTCAGAAGTTTTATTCAAAATTAGAGTATTTTTTCATGAATAAGATTTCATGTGCATGTGTGACTGTAATACAGAAAACTGACAATTACCTTTCCTTTCCTGAGTCAAGCACTGTGACTGTAATATGAAAGGAAAGATGATGCAACATTTAATTGCTTCTGTGGTAAGAAGAAAGGGTTCTGGCAAGATGTGAAAATAATGCAGTGTTGCCTTTTACTTTACATACTGTTAGAATTGGATCTTGCCTTTTAAAATTTTCTTGCTGTTTGATATACTGCTAGTGAGCAATGCCAAAATAACAGGAGTTGCTGCTATGCAACTCTAAGATTTGAGAGACAAAGAAAATCACATCACACAAGAAACAAAATCCCACCACTAGCAATCATCATCAATGAAGATGAGAATAGAGAGAACAAATAAGGGAAAGGTAAAATTGCCAAGAGTCTTCAAGGTGACCTGCAAAAGTCTGGCTCTCATAAGATTGCTGACAAAGCCCATATTCCCCCAAAAGGAGATGATCTGTTGTCTTGCCAAAATTCAAGTCCTGCTTACAAATTTGAAGTAAAACTAGTTCAACACTCACTAGTTAGTTGTATTGAAGGGTTTGCTAGATTCAAAGAATCTAAAATGTGGGTAGGGAAGGTGCACTGTTGGAAAGGATGAGAAGGAAAACCACCAGCCACCAAAGGAAGCTGTGAAACCACGTTTCTCTGTGGTTTGAAAAGCAAAAGCCATTCTTAAAATACACAGCCACGTTCACAGAATCACAGAACGGTTGAGGTTGGAAGGGACCTCTGGAGGTCAGCTGGTCCAAGCAGGGCCACCTACGGCTGGTTGCCCAGGGCCATGTCCAAATGGCTTTTGAATATCTCCAAGGAGGGAGACTCCACAATCTCTCTGGGCGACCTCTGCCAGTCCTCAGTCACCCTCACAGTAAAGAAGTGATTCCTGATGTTCAGAGGGAACCTCCCATGTTTCAGTTTGTGCCCGTGGCCTCTGGTCCTGTCACTGGGCACACTGAAAAATGCCTGGCTCCCTCTTCTTTGCACTTCCCTTCAGGTGTTTAAATACATTGCTAAGATCCCCCCTGAGCCTCCTCTTCACTAGGATAAACAGTCCCAGCTGCCTCAGAGTTTCCTCGTAAGAGAGATGCTCCGCTCCACACGTAATCATCTTTGTGGTCCTTCGCTGGACTCTCCAGTAGCTCCATGTCTCTCTTGTACTGAGGAGCCCGGAACTGGACACGGTACTCCACATGTGGCCTCACCAGTGCTGAGTAGAGAAAGATCACTCCCTTGACCTGTGGGCAACACTCCTCCTAATGCAGCCCGGGATACAATTAAGTCTTCTTTGTGGCAAGGGCACATTGTTGGCTCATGTTCAACTTGGTGCCCACCAAGACCCTCAGGGCCTTTTCTGCCAAGCTGCTTTCCAGCTGGGTGGCCCCCAGCATATACTGGGGCCCGGGGTTTCTCTTCCCCAAGGTGCAGGACTTTGCAATTCTCATTGTTGAACTTCATGAGGTTCCTGTCTGCCCATTTCTCCAGCCTGTTGAAGGTCCCTCTGGATGGCAGCACGACCCTCTGATGTATCAGTCACCTCTCCCAGTTTCATGTCATCTAGAAGCTTGCCGAGAGTACACTCTGCCCCATCATCCAGATCATTAATGAAGATGTTAAACAGGATTGGACCCAGTATTGACCCCTGGGGGGACACCACTAGTTACCAGCCTCCAACTAGACTTTGTGCCACTCTCTGGGCTCGGCTGTTCAGCCAGTTTTCAACCCACCTCGCTGTCTGCTCATCCAGCCCATGCATCAACAGCTAGTACACTAGCTGTATGCTAGCTCACTAGTATGCCCTGGCTGCATCGCACTGCTCTAGTAACTACTCAAGCTGCTTATGGTAAAACAGGCATAAACATGGCTTAACTTGCCTTTTGAAGAGGTTTAGTCTACTAGAGTGGTGTAAATCAAAGAGCTCACTACTGAACATGCCCTCAAAAAAGGAAATAAAATTAAATATGATCACTTACTCAAGGAAAAGCAGAATACACAGGTGGCAGCCAATGTAATTCAAAAGTTCATATGAAAAGATGTATAAGTAGTACAAGTGATACTCCTCCAACAACTTTTGGATAGAATAGACCAGAACACAGTCTTCCTCTCCATGGCCAAAAGTTTCAGGCACTTGCTTAGCTATTGTATTGAAATATGTGTATGTATTGAAAATAAAATATTTGCTAAAATGAGCCTTTCCCTACCCATCTAGAAACAAGCAAAAATTATATACACATACACAGATACATACACACACACATTTTGCGAAGTGTTGGCAATCACTCAGGTAAGGAGCTAACATAATAGGTATTACTGTCTAAAATAATTACCAGTGAAGAAGAATAGGTTGGTATCTGTGTTTACATGTATATTTTGAACCTCTAAAAGCTTCATCGAGATGTTCACATAAATATAGGTAATTTCAAAACATCAGTGAATAAAAATGGATGCAGCAGAGTTTTGGACTCTTTGCAGCAAACGAAACAAGGTAAGTTCACGCCACCTTGCTCACAGGTGAGCGTTCTAGATATGTGGGTTTAAGTACTCATCAATTTGAGGAGCATACAGTGGATAAAGTAGGAAGGACTCCGAGGAACGTGGGTTGCTCCTAGCTGTTTATACAGACAAGTACTCCATGTTCTCTTAAAACAAAAGTAAGTAGTATCAGGACTTCAAATACGACATTGTTGTTGTATTTCCTCTCATTGCCACAGTTTAGCTAACTGTCCGGTTTAGACAATTGTAATTTCCTGTGTGTATAAAGTACATTTGCTTGTCTTTAGAAGAAATGAGCTGAAAGGAGCTTTGACCTTATCTCACCCTTACTACGGTTTTCAGGGCTCATTTGAGAGATGCATATTGGAGTCACATGGACATGCGGATTATCAGGTATCTCTGTTCCTGCAGCCAAAGCCAGCACTGAAAACCAATCAATAAGAAAATATTTTGAAAAAGCATGCCCCCTCGTGCTGTTGTATGGCATGAGATTTCAGTTTTTAAAGAGTAGTTGAGTAGATCAGTCCACAAATACCTTTTTGAAGAAGACAGTTCAACATTTCTTCATTAGAAGGCAAACTGATGGCTGTAAAATGAATGTAGACAAGACTGCATAGCAGAGACGGCATGAATTTTTACCCATGAATGGGTAACTAAATGCTAGAGAGGTCACCTGTGTATGCAGTGGATTTGATGCTTTGTCACTGGCTGTCCTTCAGCCTTTCAGAAAGACATCCAGATCTGGTATTACAAACGTATGGTAAGAGTCAAACTGAGGAAGAAGGTATTACGTGGGGTTATTTTGCTGGTACTATACTGAAGGTCAAGCCAAATAACAGTTGTCCTTTCAGCTCACAAAAGTCAAAAAATTTTTGGTGTTCCGCTGTTGACTTCACTTATAGAATATAAAGTTTCTGTATCTAATCCTTCAATTGTTGTAATTGAAACAAGGAACCACAAGCATTAAAATGCTTGAGCACAATCAACATTGCTGGGCTGAAAAATGTCAGAAGGAGCATAAAGAGAACAAAATAACTGAGTGTATAAAAATTTTTCACAGATTACTTTCAGAATTTGTGTTTTGTTCTTATCTTTAAGAAAGTCTTTTCCAATATGCATGATCTTCAATCCTCTCTCCGACTCTTACAAACAAACCCAGACTGATGAACAGTCCTTGAGAAATGAACAAAAGATATAAATTAATTAATGTTTCAGGTAAATGTCTATGTTATAACCCGTGCCTTTATTATTTCACACCTGACAGTATACACAGCTACTTATTGGACCTTCAGCCTGCTATACGGTGGTGCCTGCTTACACAGCAGTCCAACATAAACGAAGCTGTGCTAACTTACCACAATCTAACCCTGTTTGTCTAGGATCAATTGCAGTCTTAGGGAAGGTATTTGATTACTAGTTACATTCAGTTCATAAACAGAATCTGACTCAATACAGAAACATAGACAACTTTAGCTGAATGACTTAAATGATGAACACAAATGCATACATTGCACACAAACTCAAGGGATTTTCAAATCAAACTGGAGTCTGCAGCAGTGGCATTCTTCCACTGTCCTGAATGAAAAAAAGCCTAGGCTTTCACAGTAGACATGTACTGGCAAACAGCCCCACGCTGTGGACACAGCATGTACTAGTAAAATAATATGCAAATTTACCATACTTGAGCTGTCTCGTCTCAGCTCTGCCAGGATATACTGAAAATTATTAGACTGTGATTAATTTAACACTTATTTTCATATGAAATTTGTCTAGAGTATTGGGAAGAGGAAGAACTTTTCAAGAAGATAGTTGGTAGTAGATTTGGATTTTTTTTTATTTTTTTTATTTTTTTTTAGTTTAGCAGGGGAAAAAAATCAACTGCAGAAATTTTGAAAGAAAAGCGGTCCTGGCACCCCTTTGGGGAGCAGAACTCAGTAGTGCTCTGTAGCAGGATTAGTGGACATCCCACACTTGGTAACTGAGAACAAATGCTGTGCTGGAGCATAATAGTGATCTCCCCCAGACTTGTTGAACACGAAGATTTTAAGACTTATTTTCTGAAAATGAAGGCTTTAAGAATTTTCCAGGGATTTGGCAGACTTGGATACATAGTTCTTTACAGGACGTTGCAGAATCTTTCTTCCCCTTCTCAGAAGCTGCTTCTGACCTGATCCTGGATCTATCACCTCCTTCCTCTCACTGTATTTTAAGAGGGGGAAAAAAGCTTTTGTAGACATTTCTGCCAACATCCCTTTTATTTGGCTGTGGGGTGGAGTGGCTCTGGGCAAAGGGAACATCCTTGGTTGCCACCCACTACGCGGCACTGCATCTGGAGCTGAAAAGAAAGGTTGTTTCCCAATTTGCAAGCAACAACCATATGTACAGGAATGAAGAAATGCATACTCCACCTAGTCCCATGAGCTTCCTCTCTCCCCTGTGGCCTATTTAAAGTTATTCTAGTACTCTTTATTGGACTCCAGCTATTAAGTGAATACCTTCAAACTTTAGACCCTTCAAGCTAAGTAATTGTAAGCAAAGCTGGGGAAAAACTGAGCATGCACTAACTATTGTTCCTAGTGACTCATAGTATCATTTCCCAGAGTGACTGTATTGGTGAGACTCCAAGGCTCCTCCCTTTAGAGCAGATGGTAGAAAATTTTTAATTTGGCATTATTATTGTATAACACCAGCAATCAAGATGACGGTTTACAGAAAGATATAGAGACAAGATCCCTGTCAGAAAGTTCTCACATTTTGTGAGAAAATAGTTAAAAAAACAGATGGGGACTTTAAATTGCTGAGGAGCTCCCCATCCGCCCAATTATGCAGAGTGACTTTTATTTTAAAATGGAGTCCTAGACAATAATAATGTAACACATTATATCATCACCAAAATTAAATGCTTATTCACTTCCAACACATTTAATTGGTTTTCCAAACCAGATGCTATGGAAAATAAAAAGAAAAAAAGTTTGACTTGGGCTTTATATAAACAGCTAAAAATACGTATCTCAGGAATTGGTGCCCAGCCACTCCGCACTGTTGCACAGACTGCTGCACCGCATTTAGCGTTGGTGTAAGTGGTCAGAAAGGAGCCTGTCCAGGGTGGTGCAAAATCTCCCGCACTATGGATCTGCCGAGGAGGCAGAGAAGGAATTTATTACCCAACTTCCTTTGGCTCCTTGGGGAGCCAAATTGCGTCTCAGGTAATAACGTAGCAAAACAGGTACCTGGCAAACATGCCAAAGAGTAGCAATTCCTCCCTAGACTTGTATTTTAAGTAGCTTAAGGGCAATCATGCCATTGGGAGGTGTCTCTGAATACAATTTATACAGCAGAATTTGCCTTCTTTTGAATGGAATAATTAGCTTCTTGGCCAGGAAACAGGATGCTCCACAAGAAAACTGTACTCATACCCAAGTGGATAAAGGTGGGTAAGAAACCCTTCCTTGTACTCTTAGCTTGAATTATTGCAATTAAAGAGATCAAATTACAAATTAAAATGTGCACCACCACATAGCAAATAATTCATTGCATAGGCCTCCTTATTTCCTAAACTGTACGATCATCACTCAGAAACATGTATATTTAATTCTGATGTCTACTTTTTGCATAATGCCACGTGTGACCCTTTTTTGACAGGGTTTTTTTTTTTGATGAATTAATAAAAAGATCACAGGAACTAGCAACATAATGTTGCTTCATATATTAATATTGTATAAGGCTGATGTGTGCTTTGAAATGAGCTTGGGATTTTTTTTGGAGTGATTGCAAATCATGTATTGTAATTGCAACATCAAGAGAAATAGTCTTGAGAATATGCCTTAAATGGTTAGGCTAAACAGGAATTACGTTTTGGAAGCTTACTTTAAAAACAATAGAGGCATCTAGTGGAAGTGTTTGAGGACTGCAGCTGTCAGAGAATGCATCGATGCACAGCTGATTTTCTCGCATTGCTTCTTCCCGGACTGAATTTCATCAATCGAATGACAAATGCCAGTGGTGTTTATGTTTTATTTAAGAAAAGGCGAATCTTAAATGTAATGGTATTTAGGCACTGTGAGGCAAACATGATTTAGGAGCTTAAGACATATTTTTCAAAAGTGATCTAAGCAAGTTGGGCCACAGAAGCATTTATATGCGCAATGCTTACAGTGCCATTTCTTTAAGACACGTGGCCAGTTGCAGTGCAATTTATAGTCCTTGACTACCTAAGCCATTAGATTCCTTATAAAACACGATTTAATTAGGCATGCAGAAAAGTGATCTTTTAGTCAGCTGCCTGAATGAGCAGTCACTCAAAATGGCTCGTAGGAAACACTGAGGATAGGTGCAAGTCTTCTACACAGAGTCTTTCCACAGTGGTAGGTTGAAGGGTATGGTTTCCAAGCATGATCAACAGCCTCAAACCCTCTCTGACTGAAGTTTTTCTTTTAAAAGCTGATGGGTTGAAATAGGGAGTGTCAGTCTTCCTTCCAAATACAAGAAAAGAAATATCCCTTCCCACGCTCTTATCCAATACTTTAATAGTTAGAGGACTCCCCCAGGACATAGGAGAGGAAGTTCAGTTTCCTTCCCTGCCTGATAGCACACCTGAACATTTTTTATTTCCTATTATATGCTCTGGGGAAGGATAAGACAACTCAGCAGAAATCTGAAAGCGGGCTCTTCTTAAACCCAAGAAGAAACCCAAACTAAAGCCAGACTACAAAGCATACAGAAAGCATGAAGGTCTAGGGCTTGGTGACACATTCGTCTGCTTTTTAATTTTCCCTTCCCCTTAGGCTGTAGGGCAAAACACACCTTAGAAGCATCTGTACTAACATATTCAGAACACATTATTGAAGTATTCATAGGCTCTGTGCCCAAGCTTAATACACTGTGCTGGTTAGCCAATTAGCCCAAGAAGCCTAACACGGCTGCATGTTTCTCTGTGGTAGCGACAGGGCCTTGTGATAGCAAAGTCATTTCTCCAAAATACTTCACTGCCTGGCAAAGGTATCTTCATAGCTTTGGTCAGTTGGGCTCTACGATACGACTAGAGGAATCGAACTTGAATTTCCAAGGTATGCAAGTGAGCAAGTGGCCAGGTAACTTCAAGCAGTTTATTCCTAGACTAGTCACATAACTCTCACAGTATTTGCAAAATACGGTTTTTGAGCATGCTTCATCTCTAGCCACGTGTCCTTGCAGAAAAACATTATGTTTACATAGGGCGTGGATCCTCACAGTGGGTTTTCAATCTCCAGGCAAATTTCACCTACAATAAATTAAAATATCAGGCTTGTATTTGCTTATTCCTCTCGTTTGAGTGTAGGAATTAATTATAAAGCCAACCCTCACAACTTTAAACCACAATTTTATTACTTCCTCTGCTAACTGCACTGTCATGTATTTCCTCCTCAATTTTCCTTCACTTTCTGTGATAGATTTCTTCCTCAAATTGCACTGTGGACACAACATTTGTCGTGCCTACTATTTTTTCCCTTTCATCAGCGCAGAATTCGATTAACGAGGGTGGACCGCAACCCAGGCTCTAAACTCCACGGTGCCACCGCTGCCTTCCCGTTGAGTTTTCAAGGAGTTTTGTGTTTTTATGTCTCTCTCGCACGGCATCGCCATTCACCGGAGGCGTGAGCTCCCCAGCCCGGGGTCCCGGCGGGCGGAGGGAGACACAAGGCCCGAGGGGCCTCGCTAGAGGTGGCTTTATTTCACGCTGGGGTCGCTGGCGCCTGATGGCGGGATAGGCGG
>NW_008795317.1:332727-339762 GCF_000699145.1 Aptenodytes forsteri | reverse complement strand
GTGCCGATTCGCCTGGGACCTGTCCGCCGGGGGTCCGTGGTCTGGACGTGGTGCTGCACGCGTGGCGCTGCCTCCGGGAGGGCCTGAATAAAGCTTCACCCGGCGTGTTGCAGGGGAGCTGAGCCAGGGGTACCTGGAGGCAGATACGGGAAGCGGTCACAGCCCTGCGTGGTGTCTGCCTGCAGTATCTGGGGTTCCTAGATACATACTCCAGTAATGTATCTTACGGACTCTCTGGGTATACTGCTTCTTCAGGGATAGAGGACAGAGAGCTTTGCTATCAGATACATAGGCTTATAGTGATCAGTCTGTCTAGCAGCCTCAGATGCTAAGGTATCAAAAAGGTTGATATGATACTGCTGCTACCAACCAGAATAAAGAGTTGTATTGTACTCGAATGCACACTGGAAGTGTGGAGGATGGCATATGTAGACATTTTGGCAGGCCGAGATAGAGAATTGTGGGACAGCTGTAGCCAGAATCTGTGTGATAAATAGTGCGAATGTTCCTGTCAAAATGCTCAGGCATGAAATCATTCAGATTACCATAGCTAGTGGAAACTGAAGTAATGTGTTGTCCTGAGTCTGTGCACAATGTGAAACCAGCTATAAGTAGTAGGAACTACTACTACTATTTTAAGAATTTTCTTGCATTACCCAGAAGATGAACATGTTTTTATAACTAAATCGTATGTTGCAGCATTTCTTAAAGGAGAGTGCCATAAAAATCGATGCAGAATTCCTTTGTCATAATCAGACATTAAGAACCTGGTTCAGCCCAGAGAAGCTGCTTGTAACTTGCATAGGCAAAACTCACCTGTAACGATGCTTTCAGGGTAGTGCTGATGTTGGCTTGGACCAGATTTCATGTTACACTGAATAAGGTTCTTCAGTGAACTCTGTCTCTGAAATTATAGGCCTGTTCGTCTTCTAGGTTTTTATTATAAGTGGAATCACAAAGATGCTTTGATCTCATAATTTTAAATGTATCTTACTTATTAAATGCCTCTGCAGAGAACAGAATTATGTACAGGGCATGAATCAGGGAAGAAATACATATCCTCAGAGGGCTTGCCTACACAGAGAAGTATGAAGAATAAGGCAAATTAACAATTGTATGTATTTCATTTCTAGTTGAAGGTCTAGATTCTGGTCAACATATCGTTTGGATGTAAGGAGTAGGAAACGTGCATGGAGATTTCCCTTTTAATAGGGAGACAACATGCAATAGTACCTCTGTGTAAGAGGTTTTGTTCTTTTGCAAGCTCAACTTCCCTTGTAGTGCCCATATTCTTTGAAAACTATGTCTGAGCCACATTTTTCAGCTTGCAAAGGCAGGTGACTCAAAGCTGACAGTGGAGTGGATGATCTGGACAGCAAATGGGGGAGCGTGGGATACTGTACATGTTTCCTCCTCTTCATTAGTTCCTGTTACCCTTACTAGAAACCTGAAACTCTTAGGTTTTTTTGTAGAGTTGTATGAGAAGAGGAAATCAGTGCTGCTCTCGAGTGTCTCTGACAGCAGTTATACTTTGGAGCATCTAGTACAGAGACCCCAGCTTTCCATGTTCTGACACGAGGTTCCAACTGCTCCCTGGGTCTGCCAGAGCTTCTCTGTTGTGCGTGGTTGCTGCAACAGTTCCTGGTCTCAGCTTTTGTGGATTCCTTTGCTGGGAGCACAAGCCTCTTGCAAGTTAACATTCACAGAAATTACTGTAACAAATTTAGTGAATTCTCTTGACCCTTTATCTCCCTCTGGTTATAAGATAACTCTACAAGCGCAATAGACTATGAAAATGGTTGTTTTATAACTGACACTTTGCCTGTTTCCAGTTGCCTATATTTTCTTTTAAACAACTGTAGGCTGCCACCTGCTTAAGAGTATTTGAGGATGTTGCACTGGGTTTGCCTAATTTTCCTCATACGATGTCTACCTGACCAGTGCATGTTAGCTGCATGGTGCTGCAGATGCACTTATACATGTAAACGTTGCTAGCTAAGCTGCTTTTTGCATCCTGGAAAGGAGGACTCTGTCTCGTTGTTTACATAGATTAATGTATATGTATTAAAAGTTCTAAAGTATATGTTAGTATGAGGTATTGCTTACTAAACTGGTACCATAGTGCTAAATCACAGACAGAAAATCCTTGTGCTATCTAAACCGATAGATAAAATTGCAAGGAGACGAATGTGGAATCAGTTGATGGCTCTTTTGCCTGTCCTCCTTATTGTGTGGCTTGTTCTTCTGGAATATCTAGTCCCAAATGTTTTGCTACTAAGCTCTTTAACTGACTTAGGAAATGCTGGAGTGGAACCTGGCTGATGAAAACACCAGCAAAACTTCAATCCTGACACCTCTGAATAGTTGACTGTTACGCATGTGCCTAAATGCAGACATGCCTCCAGGTCAAAAATTGTGCTGTAGTGTATTGAGAAGATAGTACCATTGAGTCCTCAAACATCTGTTCAAAGATCCTGAATGTCTTCACAGTCTCATCAGACTTCTTTATTGCTTCAGAATTAATTTAGCATTTATCATTCAGTGTTGTAGAAAATACCAATTAGGTGTGGTTCTAGTACTTTTTCCATATCTTTCTACCTATACACGCCTTCCTGGGAAACCATAAGTCCTCTGGTTTTTTTCTTTTCTTTTTTTCTAAAACCACAAAAATAACTGAAAGTTGTAAAGTATTTATAGTATCAGACAATAAAAGTCTCTAGCTTGTGAAGATCTTTAAAAGGGCTAACTGGTGATGCTGCATCTATCCCCATGGTTACAAGCAGTGTCTGGATTAATCTTGGATAAAATTCATATTACTCATTGTTTTCTATTATGCACATACTATAATATAGTTAAATGAATCTTCCCTTACTCTTAAAGTAGCGAAAGGTAGTGATCTGTGTTACTGATGATAAAAACTGTGCAAAACTGCAAATATACTTAGTCACTTTCCATTTAAATTACAAACTGCTTTGATTCTCTCTAATTCTTTTTTTTTTTTCTTTTTAGAAAAGGCTTTTTGCATGTTTGTGCTTAGAACGCTGATACTGTAGATTATCTGTTAAGAACAGATTTGTCATTGTTATGCTTGCAGTGAGCAGCTACGCAATCCACGTTTTATGCAGGATGGTAGTTCCATATAGACTTTGCGTTTCTGCCTCTTAGGGGGTATAAAGTAATGCTTTTTGTTTACATCTTTTTTTCTCCAAAACTGGAAAATACAAGCAGTGGAAACTAGATAAATTATGATTAAGTACTTTTATTTCAAAAATATTTTGTAACGTATTCCTGTACTATATGGAAAGTTGTAATGGAATTTTACTTTTGCATTTCCTTTTTTGATTCCTTTTAATGAAGAGGTCACCACAGGTTTCTTAGTCATGGTCCTAGTAAGAGGATATGTACAGCCAGAGAGCCGATGCTGAGCATGAACTCATTGTCCAAGCTGCCAGTCCAGTTGTCTTCCTTCATGTTAAATCAAAACCAGAAGAAGTATAAAAGAGTTCATAGTTATTTATTATGTAAAATACTGTCTGGCATTGTAAGTAATACTATAATTTGTATTATTTCTTAATATGATTCAGAGTAAATACTTACTTTCTTTTAACTGTTATTGTTATTGCCCCCCCCCAGAGGGCCCAACTAGCAAAATGGCAAATAATTAAAGTTACTGTAAAATATTAACTTGAAGCTCATTGTAGTCTTTTGCAGTGCACAACGTAGCACACTGAGTCTTAAGTAAGAGTAACATGCAGTTAATGACAAATGTAGCACACTGTTGATAAACTTATGTTTTAGTGGCTGGAGGGCCCAACTAGCAAAATGGCAAATAATTAAAGTTACTGTAAAATATTAACTTGAAGCTCATTGTAGTCTTTTGCAGTGCACAACGTAGCACACTGAGTCTTAAGTAAGAGTAACATGCAGTTAATGACAAATGTAGCACACTTGATAAACTTATGTTTTAGTGGCTGCTTTGTGTGTGTGTGGGGGGGTTGGGGTTTTTTGCAAGCATTAATGTTGACAAAGTATGAGAACCAGAAAATGTAGGATGTTTGGGACAGTGTGTTACAAATATATAAAGAATGACACTTTTGGGGTCTCTGGACAGTCCTGCTTCATGCTTAAGGATAATCTGTGCAAAGAATCTGTAGCTTCTGACTTTGTGCAGACATTTAAATGATCTCAAACTTCCCAAACCTGTTTGATATCAGCTTTGTAGGACAAGTGAAAGTATTTTGATAAAGCAGACTTCCTTCCAATTTTACAGCTGATTCTAAACTTGTAACTTTGGTTTCCTAGGTTCAGCACTTCAAGACAAACACTGATGTGGATTCCAGACTCCTTTTTTTCCAGGTATTTGTAGTATATCAACACATTAAACAAAGAAAAATTAACAGTCATTTAATATATATATATATTCTCAGTTCTTAATTTATGCCATAAATAGTGGCTTTATCCCTTAATGCTTTTTCCCTATTTCAAGCAATGGGACAGATTAGTTTGAAATAAGCTGTTATCCAGAAGGCATCTTCTATCTTGAATGATGTTATGGCAGCTTATATGTGCTGAAGAGTTGTCACTTTTCAGATGGAGTGTTGTGGAAATAAGGCTTCAAGTCTGCAGGAAAGGGAGATGCCACTGACTTTAGTACTATATTGTCACTTGTGATCTTATTGACCGTACAAGGTAGCACTGCCTTTACTGTTTTTCAAATTATTGCTGTACCTTGAGTTTAGTCAAAGTTTTGAGGGTTTTAACATGTGGTACAGGAGCTGTTGGATTATTGAACATCCTTCTGCTAACTTTTACTACTTCTGTAGGTTGTGCTGCTTACTGTTTGTACCCTAGTAATTTTGTGCTGTAGTTGCTGTACCTCTACCACCCCAGTTAATACCAAACACATAAAAGAAAACCTAAAGGCTGGCAGTTTTGCTTCCTTACATTTAATTTTTGTACTGTAGACTTCTTTCCCAATAAAAGCCTGGCAGCTGACGTAGACAGGCAGCATTACCTGCTCCTGTTTTACTGAAATGTTCAGATAAATGGAGTGCCAGGGAAATGTCACCTTCTTTGAGGCATGGAAGGAAAGGCACAAGGAGGAAGTCCCTTGCTATTCCCCAATCTCTCAACACTAATCTAAAGAGGTTGTTCTGAAAGTCATCGAGTACTGGAAAATCTTAGAGGTAATTGTTATCCAGACTCAGATGGAATCTTGAAATAAAACTATTGACATTAGTCAACTAACATTAGTTAGTTTGCTTATTTGTAAAACAAGGTTTTGGTGTTGTGTTTTCTACTGATCTGGAGCAAAAGTACTTTGATATGATGGGAGAGAAACTTTGAAGTAAAATGGTGTAAAAACTCATCCACGCCATTCTTGCCCGTTAAGTCCTTGCAGAATGGATTGTTTACTCTTCCTTTTTACTTCAGCAGCTTTTACCGATTTACTAGATTGTAACAAACTACGCAGCCCTCTGGGAGCCTGGGAAAACTTTTCCATCCTTTCAGGCCAGGCCTTGTGTCTGTTTTCTTCTGAAGGTCCTTATGATGCAGCTCTTAGCCTTTCCTTAGGTGTGCATGCACTGCTCCTCTGTTCAGGAGAGATACTTCACCCTCACCAGCATTCTGACTTACCTAGGCGGTTTTCTTTGCGCAGTTATACAGTTTTACCAAAATGCAATCTACAGTACACAAATGGAGCAAACTGAGAGTGTTGCTATCTTGTATTTGTGTTAGTACATTTCTGGGAGACATTTAACAAAGATTTCCTGTGTTTCAGTTTGCTGAGTGGAAGAATTTCAACGCTGAAGGATGAAACTGGTGCTGTGAGTAATAAGCCTACTGATAAATTGTTAATTTAATGTTATGTTTTCAGTTAGGTTCTCTCCTAAAGAATATGCGCTGTGGGCGTTAATGGGTGTTACACTGCCCAAGTCAGCTATACTTAAAAGCATGGAAAACAAATGGCCAAATGAATTAAAAACATTCACGTTCCTGGGCTTTTAAAAATTTGTTTTGGCTTTTGCCAGTATTTTCTCTGTCACTATTGTATTACATAACCCCTAATAGTAGTGTTGCAGAAGCCTACGTTTAAAATGCTGACAGCACCATCTCTGCTTCAGTGTCCGTGAGGAGTAATGTTCAGTTGGACTTGACCTTTTGTTCATGTTTTGTCACTTATTTCAATAGGAGGAAAATATGGGACTTTGAAATAATTTCAAAATGTCACCATGTATTTTCCTTTTCTTTTGTTAGATTCGATACAAAATACACTATCCTCTTTCTTATAATCTCAAAGCCTAGTTGCAATGCTGTTCATGCTATTGAGCGGGAGAATGAATGAGAGTATTTAATTTAGTTATGTCCAGTGAAGTTTTAAAGATTTTAGGACAGAATAAAGGTCTCGCAGATGTAACTACTTGAATGTCATGGCACCGGTCTGGTCTCCAAACTTCCATGAGAATTGGTGACATCTCTGAATTTCTTGGTTCTCATCTTCATTCCAAGATAAATGAGACTGGAACAATGTGCATATTTTTGTGCTCATTCTGTGTCACAGACAATTTTTAAACAGAAAGAACTGCTAATTGCTGTATTGCAGAGGGAGGGGTCATTTTCATTAGATAGTATTGCATATGTAGTTGGGTAATCCTGACATGGAAATGTAGCTTTTGTTGGCAAATATATATAGTAAAATGGCCATTTCAGTCTGTGTATATGATACTCGTATGTGGAAAACTATAGTTACAGCAATGTTGTTGAGTAATAGTAAGGCACACAAGTACTTTGCTAAAAGCGTAGAGGTAGTTGTAATGGTAATTGACTTCATTAAAAAAAAGTCTAAACTTACCTTGATCTTATTTACTGCATTCTGAACACATGATAGAAAGTGAGAATACCCATTGACCTTTGTGGAGACTCTAGAACTTAAAGGACGCATTTATTAAGTGCCATCTATTTGCAAGCAGTGTTTGGGGCTGCTGGTTGACAGCCGGCTGAACATGAGCTGGCAGTGTGGCCAGGGGGCCGAGG
>NW_008795317.1:331446-332352 GCF_000699145.1 Aptenodytes forsteri | reverse complement strand
CATTGGAAGAGGCTGCCCAGGGAAGTGGTTGAGTCCCCATCCCTGGAGGTATTTAAAAGACGTGTAGATGAGGCGCTTAGGGACATGGTTTAGTGGGCATGGTGGTATGGGGTTGACGGTTGGACTTGATGATCTTAGAGGTGTCTTCCAACCTTAATGATTCTATGATTCTATACGTGTCTTTTAAGAATGTTGAATTAGTGGATGGTAGAAGAATAATGAGAGCAAAGGGGTCATCCAAAAACTTTGGGTTATGTTTGTCTGCTGACTGCCTCATCTTCAACTCCTCTTTCCCATGCTCAGCATAAAAAAGGCATTTTAGTTGATGGTTGGTCCATAATAATGCTAAAAGTATAGCAATTTTTCTTTGCAGATATTTATTGATAGAGATCCAGCAGCATTTGCACCCATTTTAAATTTTCTTCGCACAAAGGAGTTAGACTTACGGTAAGAAGTTCTAATTATTTCAAGTGAAAATTAATTTGATCAGATGCATTAGAAAACGACTTCAAATGAGGATTGTTCAGTTTTACTCAGCTAGTTGCATGCCTAGTATATGATTCAGCTCCGTGGTAGATTTGGGGCTATGTCTAGAGTATATGTATGGCATGGTGGAGGCAGAAATGGTAGCATTATATTTTGTTAGTGGATTCTTGTAATTTAAACCGCTTCTGGCAATGTATTTCTTTATTGTTTCTGTATCCTTATTTTAATCAAAGATAATTTAATATTAAGATCGGTTTGAAATCTCAAACATCAATATGTTGAATGCGTTTGGTGGTAATTCTGTAAACAGGTAGCTTTACGTTCACATTGTGTAATACCTAGTTATATGCAAGTATTTATATTCAAGATACTGACTTGCTCTGTTCTTATGGTGGTTTTTTTTTTTTTTTTTTTTTTTTT